>NW_028244349.1:0-81941 GCF_964263255.1 Lissotriton vulgaris
TATTTTATTTTTTTGAACGTCAGTTCACATTTGTAGGTGGATCATCAGTGTTAGAGCTAAAATTAGCATGTTTAAAGTGATTTTCATGCTTCCAGGGGCTCGGGAAGTTAATTAAATACCATTTGGAGGCATTTAATGTTCGAGCAAAAACGGCTGATTTTCGACAAAAGAGATAACACCCCCCCATTACGTCATGCTTCAGAAATGTGGAAAATGGTCCGTTTTCAAATGTTTTATTTTTGAACGTCAGTTCACATTTGTAGGTGGATCATCAGTGTTAGAGCTAAAATTAGCATGTTTAAAGTGATTTTCATGCTTCCAGGGGCCCAAAACACAAGATTTATGGAATGGTTAAAAGTGCATGAAAATGGCCAATTTACTCACTCTGAGTTCTCAAAAAGGGTTTCTTCACCCCGGGAAGTTAATTAAATACCATTTGGAGGCATTTAATGTTCGAGCAAAAACGGCTGATTTTCGACAAAAGAGATAACACCCCCCCATTACGTCATGCTTCAGAAATGTGGAAAATGGTCCGTTTTCAAATGTTTTATTTTTGAACGTCAGTTCACATTTGTAGGTGGATCATCAGTGTTAGAGCTAAAATTAGCATGTTTAAAGTGATTTTCATGCTTCCAGGGGCTCGGGAAGTTAATTAAATACCATTTGGAGGCATTTAATGTTCGAGCAAAAACGGCTGATTTTCGACAAAAGAGATAACACCCCCCATTACGTCATGCTTCAGAAATGTGGAAAATGGTCCGTTTTCAAATGTTTTATTTTTGAACGTCAGTTCACATTTGTAGGTGGATCATCAGTGTTAGAGCTAAAATTAGCATGTTTAAAGTGATTTTCATGCTTCCAGGGGCTCGGGAAGTTAATTAAATACCATTTGGAGGCATTTAATGTTCGAGCAAAAACGGCTGATTTTCGACAAAAGAGATAACACCCCCCATTACGTCATGCTTCAGAAATGTGGAAAATGGTCCGTTTTCAAATGTTTTATTTTTGAACGTCAGTTCACATTTGTAGGTGGATCATCAGTGTTAGAGCTAAAATTAGCATGTTTAAAGTGATTTTCATGCTTCCCAGGGGCTCGGGAAGTTAATTAAATACCATTTGGAGGCATTTAATGTTCGAGCAAAAACGGCTGATTTTCGACAAAAGAGATAACACCCCCCCATTACGTCATGCTTCAGAAATGTGGAAAATGGTCCGTTTCAAATGTTTTATTTTTGAACGTCAGTTCACATTTGTAGGTGGATCATCAGTGTTAGAGCTAAAATTAGCATGTTTAAAGTGATTTTCATGCTTCCAGGGGCTCGGGAAGTTAATTAAATACCATTTGGAGGCATTTAATGTTCGAGCAAAAACGGCTGATTTTCGACAAAAGAGATAACACCACCCCATTACGTCATGCTTCAGAAATGTGGAAAATGGTCCGTTTTCAAAGGTTTTATTTTTTGAACGTCAGTTCACATTTGTAGGTGGATCATCAGTGTTAGAGCTAAAATTAGCATGTTTAAAGTGATTTTCATGCTTCCAGGGGCTCGGGAAGTTAATTAAATACCATTTGGAGGCATTTAATGTTCGAGCAAAAACGGCTGATTTTCGACAAAAGAGATAACACCCCCCCATTACGTCATGCTTCAGAAATGTGGAAAATGGTCCGTTTTCAAATGTTTTATTTTTGAACGTCAGTTCACATTTGTAGGTGGATCATCAGTGTTAGAGCTAAAATTAGCATGTTTAAAGTGATTTTCATGCTTCCAGGGGCCCAAAACACAAGATTTATGGAATGGTTAAAAGTGCATGAAAATGGCCAATTTACTCACTCTGAGTTCTCAAAAAGGGTTTCTTCACCCCGGGAAGTTAATTAAATACCATTTGGAGGCATTTAATGTTCGAGCAAAAACGGCTGATTTTCGACAAAAGAGATAACACCCCCCCATTACGTCATGCTTCAGAAATGTGGAAAATGGTCCGTTTTCAAATGTTTTATTTTTGAACGTCAGTTCACATTTGTAGGTGGATCATCAGTGTTAGAGCTAAAATTAGCATGTTTAAAGTGATTTTCATGCTTCCAGGGGCTCGGGAAGTTAATTAAATACCATTTGGAGGCATTTAATGTTCGAGCAAAAACGGCTGATTTTCGACAAAAGAGATAACACCCCCCATTACGTCATGCTTCAGAAATGTGGAAAATGGTCCGTTTTCAAATGTTTTATTTTTGAACGTCAGTTCACATTTGTAGGTGGATCATCAGTGTTAGAGCTAAAATTAGCATGTTTAAAGTGATTTTCATGCTTCCAGGGGCTCGGGAAGTTAATTAAATACCATTTGGAGGCATTTAATGTTCGAGCAAAAACGGCTGATTTTCGACAAAAGAGATAACACCCCCCCATTACGTCATGCTTCAGAAATGTGGAAAATGGTCCGTTTTCAAATGTTTTATTTTTGAACGTCAGTTCACATTTGTAGGTGGATCATCAGTGTTAGAGCTAAAATTAGCATGTTTAAAGTGATTTTCATGCTTCCAGGGGCTCGGGAAGTTAATTAAATACCATTTGGAGGCATTTAATGTTCGAGCAAAAACGGCTGATTTTCGACAAAAGAGATAACACCCCCCCATTACGTCATGCTTCAGAAATGTGGAAAATGGTCCGTTTTCAAATGTTTTATTTTTGAACGTCAGTTCACATTTGTAGGTGGATCATCAGTGTTAGAGCTAAAATTAGCATGTTTAAAGTGATTTTCATGCTTCCAGGGGCTCGGGAAGTTAATTAAATACCATTTGGAGGCATTTAATGTTCGAGCAAAAACGGCTGATTTTCGACAAAAGAGATAACACCCCCCCATTACGTCATGCTTCAGAAATGTGGAAAATGGTCCGTTTTCAAATGTTTTATTTTTGAACGTCAGTTCACATTTGTAGGTGGATCATCAGTGTTAGAGCTAAAATTAGCATGTTTAAAGTGATTTTCATGCTTCCAGGGGCTCGGGAAGTTAATTAAATACCATTTGGAGGCATTTAATGTTCGAGCAAAAACGGCTGATTTTCGACAAAAGAGATAACACCCCCCCATTACGTCATGCTTCAGAAATGTGGAAAATGGTCCGTTTTCAAATGTTTTATT
The DNA here is from genome assembly GCF_964263255.1 of Lissotriton vulgaris. Classification (NCBI taxonomy): domain Eukaryota; kingdom Metazoa; phylum Chordata; class Amphibia; order Caudata; family Salamandridae; genus Lissotriton; species Lissotriton vulgaris. Next base: position 3,135 of record NW_028244349.1, read on the forward strand.
TTTGAACGTCAGTTCACATTTGTAGGTGGATCATCAGTGTTAGAGCTAAAATTAGCATGTTTAAAGTGATTTTCATGCTTCCAGGGGCCCAAAACACAAGATTTATGGAATGGTTAAAAGTGCATGAAAATGGCCAATTTACTCACTCTGAGTTCTCAAAAAGGGTTTCTTCACCCCGGGAAGTTAATTAAATACCATTTGGAGGCATTTAATGTTCGAGCAAAAACGGCTGATTTTCGACAAAAGAGATAACACCCCCCCATTACGTCATGCTTCAGAAATGTGGAAAATGGTCCGTTTTCAAATGTTTTATTTTTGAACGTCAGTTCACATTTGTAGGTGGATCATCAGTGTTAGAGCTAAAATTAGCATGTTTAAAGTGATTTTCATGCTTCCAGGGGCTCGGGAAGTTAATTAAATACCATTTGGAGGCATTTAATGTTCGAGCAAAAACGGCTGATTTTCGACAAAAGAGATAACACCCCCCCATTACGTCATGCTTCAGAAATGTGGAAAATGGTCCGTTTTCAAATGTTTTATTTTTGAACGTCAGTTCACATTTGTAGGTGGATCATCAGTGTTAGAGCTAAAATTAGCATGTTTAAAGTGATTTTCATGCTTCCAGGGGCCCAAAACACAAGATTTATGGAATGGTTAAAAGTGCATGAAAATGGCCAATTTACTCACTCTGAGTTCTCAAAAAGGGTTTCTTCACCCCGGGAAGTTAATTAAATACCATTTGGAGGCATTTAATGTTCGAGCAAAAACGGCTGATTTTCGACAAAAGAGATAACACCCCCCCATTACGTCATGCTTCAGAAATGTGGAAAATGGTCCGTTTTCAAATGTTTTATTTTTGAACGTCAGTTCACATTTGTAGGTGGATCATCAGTGTTAGAGCTAAAATTAGCATGTTTAAAGTGATTTTCATGCTTCCAGGGGCTCGGGAAGTTAATTAAATACCATTTGGAGGCATTTAATGTTCGAGCAAAAACGGCTGATTTTCGACAAAAGAGATAACACCCCCCCATTACGTCATGCTTCAGAAATGTGGAAAATGGTCCGTTTTCAAATGTTTTATTTTTGAACGTCAGTTCACATTTGTAGGTGGATCATCAGTGTTAGAGCTAAAATTAGCATGTTTAAAGTGATTTTCATGCTTCCAGGGGCTCGGGAAGTTAATTAAATACCATTTGGAGGCATTTAATGTTCGAGCAAAAACGGCTGATTTTCGACAAAAGAGATAACACCCCCCCATTACGTCATGCTTCAGAAATGTGGAAAATGGTCCGTTTTCAAATGTTTTATTTTTGAACGTCAGTTCACATTTGTAGGTGGATCATCAGTGTTAGAGCTAAAATTAGCATGTTTAAAGTGATTTTCATGCTTCCAGGGGCTCGGGAAGTTAATTAAATACCATTTGGAGGCATTTAATGTTCGAGCAAAAACGGCTGATTTTCGACAAAAGAGATAACACCCCCCCATTACGTCATGCTTCAGAAATGTGGAAAATGGTCCGTTTTCAAATGTTTTATTTTTGAACGTCAGTTCACATTTGTAGGTGGATCATCAGTGTTAGAGCTAAAATTAGCATGTTTAAAGTGATTTTCATGCTTCCAGGGGCTCGGGAAGTTAATTAAATACCATTTGGAGGCATTTAATGTTCGAGCAAAAACGGCTGATTTTCGACAAAAGAGATAACACCCCCCCATTACGTCATGCTTCAGAAATGTGGAAAATGGTCCGTTTTCAAATGTTTTATTTTTGAACGTCAGTTCACATTTGTAGGTGGATCATCAGTGTTAGAGCTAAAATTAGCATGTTTAAAGTGATTTTCATGCTTCCAGGGGCCCAAAACACAAGATTTATGGAATGGTTAAAAGTGCATGAAAATGGCCAATTTACTCACTCTGAGTTCTCAAAAAGGGTTTCTTCACCCCGGGAAGTTAATTAAATACCATTTGGAGGCATTTAATGTTCGAGCAAAAACGGCTGATTTTCGACAAAAGAGATAACACCCCCCCATTACGTCATGCTTCAGAAATGTGGAAAATGGTCCGTTTTCAAATGTTTTATTTTTGAACGTCAGTTCACATTTGTAGGTGGATCATCAGTGTTAGAGCTAAAATTAGCATGTTTAAAGTGATTTTCATGCTTCCAGGGGCTCGGGAAGTTAATTAAATACCATTTGGAGGCATTTAATGTTCGAGCAAAAACGGCTGATTTTCGACAAAAGAGATAACACCCCCCCATTACGTCATGCTTCAGAAATGTGGAAAATGGTCCGTTTTCAAATGTTTTATTTTTGAACGTCAGTTCACATTTGTAGGTGGATCATCAGTGTTAGAGCTAAAATTAGCATGTTTAAAGTGATTTTCATGCTTCCAGGGGCCCAAAACACAAGATTTATGGAATGGTTAAAAGTGCATGAAAATGGCCAATTTACTCACTCTGAGTTCTCAAAAAGGGTTTCTTCACCCCGGGAAGTTAATTAAATACCATTTGGAGGCATTTAATGTTCGAGCAAAAACGGCTGATTTTCGACAAAAGAGATAACACCCCCCCATTACGTCATGCTTCAGAAATGTGGAAAATGGTCCGTTTTCAAATGTTTTATTTTTGAACGTCAGTTCACATTTGTAGGTGGATCATCAGTGTTAGAGCTAAAATTAGCATGTTTAAAGTGATTTTCATGCTTCCAGGGGCTCGGGAAGTTAATTAAATACCATTTGGAGGCATTTAATGTTCGAGCAAAAACGGCTGATTTTCGACAAAAGAGATAACACCCCCCCATTACGTCATGCTTCAGAAATGTGGAAAATGGTCCGTTTTCAAATGTTTTATTTTTGAACGTCAGTTCACATTTGTAGGTGGATCATCAGTGTTAGAGCTGAAATTAGCATGTTTAAAGTGATTTTCATGCTTCCAGGGGCCCAAAACACAAGATTTATGGAATGGTTAAAAGTGCATGAAAATGGCCAATTTACTCACTCTGAGTTCTCAAAAAGGGTTTCTTCACCCCGGGAAGTTAATTAAATACCATTTGGAGGCATTTAATGTTCGAGCAAAAACGGCTGATTTTCGACAAAAGAGATAACACCCCCCCATTACGTCATGCTTCAGAAATGTGGAAAATGGTCCGTTTTCAAATGTTTTATTTTTGAACGTCAGTTCACATTTGTAGGTGGATCATCAGTGTTAGAGCTAAAATTAGCATGTTTAAAGTGATTTTCATGCTTCCAGGGGCTCGGGAAGTTAATTAAATACCATTTGGAGGCATTTAATGTTCGAGCAAAAACGGCTGATTTTCGACAAAAGAGATAACACCCCCCCATTACGTCATGCTTCAGAAATGTGGAAAATGGTCCGTTTTCAAATGTTTTATTTTTGAACGTCAGTTCACATTTGTAGGTGGATCATCAGTGTTAGAGCTAAAATTAGCATGTTTAAAGTGATTTTCATGCTTCCAGGGGCTCGGGAAGTTAATTAAATACCATTTGGAGGCATTTAATGTTCGAGCAAAAACGGCTGATTTTCGACAAAAGAGATAACACCCCCCCATTACGTCATGCTTCAGAAATGTGGAAAATGGTCCGTTTTCAAATGTTTTATTTTTGAACGTCAGTTCACATTTGTAGGTGGATCATCAGTGTTAGAGCTAAAATTAGCATGTTTAAAGTGATTTTCATGCTTCCAGGGGCCCAAAACACAAGATTTATGGAATGGTTAAAAGTGCATGAAAATGGCCAATTTACTCACTCTGAGTTCTCAAAAAGGGTTTCTTCACCCCGGGAAGTTAATTAAATACCATTTGGAGGCATTTAATGTTCGAGCAAAAACGGCTGATTTTCGACAAAAGAGATAACACCCCCCCATTACGTCATGCTTCAGAAATGTGGAAAATGGTCCGTTTTCAAATGTTTTATTTTTGAACGTCAGTTCACATTTGTAGGTGGATCATCAGTGTTAGAGCTAAAATTAGCATGTTTAAAGTGATTTTCATGCTTCCAGGGGCTCGGGAAGTTAATTAAATACCATTTGGAGGCATTTAATGTTCGAGCAAAAACGGCTGATTTTCGACAAAAGAGATAACACCCCCCCATTACGTCATGCTTCAGAAATGTGGAAAATGGTCCGTTTTCAAATGTTTTATTTTTGAACGTCAGTTCACATTTGTAGGTGGATCATCAGTGTTAGAGCTAAAATTAGCATGTTTAAAGTGATTTTCATGCTTCCAGGGGCCCAAAACACAAGATTTATGGAATGGTTAAAAGTGCATGAAAATGGCCAATTTACTCACTCTGAGTTCTCAAAAAGGGTTTCTTCACCCCGGGAAGTTAATTAAATACCATTTGGAGGCATTTAATGTTCGAGCAAAAACGGCTGATTTTCGACAAAAGAGATAACACCCCCCCATTACGTCATGCTTCAGAAATGTGGAAAATGGTCCGTTTTCAAATGTTTTATTTTTGAACGTCAGTTCACATTTGTAGGTGGATCATCAGTGTTAGAGCTAAAATTAGCATGTTTAAAGTGATTTTCATGCTTCCAGGGGCTCGGGAAGTTAATTAAATACCATTTGGAGGCATTTAATGTTCGAGCAAAAACGGCTGATTTTCGACAAAAGAGATAACACCCCCCATTACGTCATGCTTCAGAAATGTGGAAAATGGTCCGTTTTCAAATGTTTTATTTTTGAACGTCAGTTCACATTTGTAGGTGGATCATCAGTGTTAGAGCTAAAATTAGCATGTTTAAAGTGATTTTCATGCTTCCAGGGGCTCGGGAAGTTAATTAAATACCATTTGGAGGCATTTAATGTTCGAGCAAAAACGGCTGATTTTCGACAAAAGAGATAACACCCCCCCATTATGTCATGCTTCAGAAATGTGGAAAATGGTCCGTTTTCAAATGTTTTATTTTTGAACGTCAGTTCACATTTGTAGGTGGATCATCAGTGTTAGAGCTAAAATTAGCATGTTTAAAGTGATTTTCATGCTTCCAGGGGCTCGGGAAGTTAATTAAATACCATTTGGAGGCATTTAATGTTCGAGCAAAAACGGCTGATTTTCGACAAAAGAGATAACACCCCCCCATTACGTCATGCTTCAGAAATGTGGAAAATGGTCCGTTTTCAAATGTTTTATTTTTGAACGTCAGTTCACATTTGTAGGTGGATCATCAGTGTTAGAGCTAAAATTAGCATGTTTAAAGTGATTTTCATGCTTCCAGGGGCTCGGGAAGTTAATTAAATACCATTTGGAGGCATTTAATGTTCGAGCAAAAACGGCTGATTTTCGACAAAAGAGATAACACCCCCCCATTACGTCATGCTTCAGAAATGTGGAAAATGGTCCGTTTTCAAAGGTTTTATTTTTGAACGTCAGTTCACATTTGTAGGTGGATCATCAGTGTTAGAGCTAAAATTAGCATGTTTAAAGTGATTTTCATGCTTCCAGGGGCTCGGGAAGTTAATTAAATACCATTTGGAGGCATTTAATGTTCGAGCAAAAACGGCTGATTTTCGACAAAAGAGATAACACCCCCCCATTACGTCATGCTTCAGAAATGTGGAAAATGGTCCATTTTCAAATGTTTTATTTTTGAACGTCAGTTCACATTTGTAGGTGGATCATCAGTGTTAGAGCTAAAATTAGCATGTTTAAAGTGATTTTCATGCTTCCAGGGGCTCGGGAAGTTAATTAAATACCATTTGGAGGCATTTAATGTTCGAGCAAAAACGGCTGATTTTCGACAAAAGAGATAACACCCCCCCATTACGTCATGCTTCAGAAATGTGGAAAATGGTCCGTTTTCAAATGTTTTATTTTTGAACGTCAGTTCACATTTGTAGGTGGATCATCAGTGTTAGAGCTAAAATTAGCATGTTTAAAGTGATTTTCATGCTTCCAGGGGCTCGGGAAGTTAATTAAATACCATTTGGAGGCATTTAATGTTCGAGCAAAAACGGCTGATTTTCGACAAAAGAGATAACACCCCCCCATTACGTCATGCTTCAGAAATGTGGAAAATGGTCCGTTTTCAAATGTTTTATTTTTGAACGTCAGTTCACATTTGTAGGTGGATCATCAGTGTTAGAGCTAAAATTAGCATGTTTAAAGTGATTTTCATGCTTCCAGGGGCTCGGGAAGTTAATTAAATACCATTTGGAGGCATTTAATGTTCGAGCAAAAACGGCTGATTTTCGACAAAAGAGATAACACCCCCCCATTACGTCATGCTTCAGAAATGTGGAAAATGGTCCGTTTTCAAATGTTTTATTTTTGAACGTCAGTTCACATTTGTAGGTGGATCATCAGTGTTAGAGCTAAAATTAGCATGTTTAAAGTGATTTTCATGCTTCCAGGGGCTCGGGAAGTTAATTAAATACCATTTGGAGGCATTTAATGTTCGAGCAAAAACGGCTGATTTTCGACAAAAGAGATAACACCCCCCCATTACGTCATGCTTCAGAAATGTGGAAAATGGTCCGTTTTCAAATGTTTTATTTTTGAACGTCAGTTCACATTTGTAGGTGGATCATCAGTGTTAGAGCTAAAATTAGCATGTTTAAAGTGATTTTCATGCTTCCAGGGGCTCGGGAAGTTAATTAAATACCATTTGGAGGCATTTAATGTTCGAGCAAAAACGGCTGATTTTCGACAAAAGAGATAACACCCCCCCATTACGTCATGCTTCAGAAATGTGGAAAATGGTCCGTTTTCAAATGTTTTATTTTTGAACATCAGTTCACATTTGTAGGTGGATCATCAGTGTTAGAGCTAAAATTAGCATGTTTAAAGTGATTTTCATGCTTCCAGGGGCTCGGGAAGTTAATTAAATACCATTTGGAGGCATTTAATGTTCGAGCAAAAACGGCTGATTTTCGACAAAAGAGATAACACCCCCCCATTACGTCATGCTTCAGAAATGTGGAAAATGGTCCGTTTTCAAATGTTTTATTTTTGAACGTCAGTTCACATTTGTAGGTGGATCATCAGTGTTAGAGCTAAAATTAGCATGTTTAAAGTGATTTTCATGCTTCCAGGGGCCCAAAACACAAGATTTATGGAATGGTTAAAAGTGCATGAAAATGGCCAATTTACTCACTCTGAGTTCTCAAAAAGGGTTTCTTCACCCAGGGAAGTTAATTAAATACCATTTGGAGGCATTTAATGTTCGAGCAAAAACGGCTGATTTTCGACAAAAGAGATAACACCCCCCCATTACGTCATGCTTCAGAAATGTGGAAAATGGTCCGTTTTCAAATGTTTTATTTTTGAACGTCAGTTCACATTTGTAGGTGGATCATCAGTGTTAGAGCTAAAATTAGCATGTTTAAAGTGATTTTCATGCTTCCAGGGGCCCAAAACACAAGATTTATGGAATGGTTAAAAGTGCATGAAAATGGCCAATTTACTCACTCTGAGTTCTCAAAAAGGGTTTCTTCACCCCGGGAAGTTAATTAAATACCATTTGGAGGCATTTAATGTTCGAGCAAAAACGGCTGATTTTCGACAAAAGAGATAACACGACCCCATTACGTCATGCTTCAGAAATGTGGAAAATGGTCCGTTTTCAAATGTTTTATTTTTGAACGTCAGTTCACATTTGTAGGTGGATCATCAGTGTTAGAGCTAAAATTAGCATGTTTAAAGTGATTTTCATGCTTCCAGGGGCCCAAAACACAAGATTTATGGAATGGTTAAAAGTGCATGAAAATGGCCAATTTACTCACTCTGAGTTCTCAAAAAGGGTTTCTTCACCCCGGGAAGTTAATTAAATACCATTTGGAGGCATTTAATGTTCGAGCAAAAACGGCTGATTTTCGACAAAAGAGATAACACCCCCCCATTACGTCATGCTTCAGAAATGTGGAAAATGGTCCGTTTTCAAATGTTTTATTTTTGAACGTCAGTTCACATTTGTAGGTGGATCATCAGTGTTAGAGCTAAAATTAGCATGTTTAAAGTGATTTTCATGCTTCCAGGGGCTCGGGAAGTTAATTAAATACCATTTGGAGGCATTTAATGTTCGAGCAAAAACGGCTGATTTTCGACAAAAGAGATAACACCCCCCCATTACGTCATGCTTCAGAAATGTGGAAAATGGTCCGTTTTCAAATGTTTTATTTTTGAACGTCAGTTCACATTTGTAGGTGGATCATCAGTGTTAGAGCTAAAATTAGCATGTTTAAAGTGATTTTCATGCTTCCAGGGGCTCGGGAAGTTAATTAAATACCATTTGGAGGCATTTAATGTTCGAGCAAAAACGGCTGATTTTCGACAAAAGAGATAACACCCCCCCATTACGCCATGCTTCAGAAATGTGGAAAATGGTCCGTTTTCAAATGTTTTATTTTTGAACGTCAGTTCACATTTGTAGGTGGATCATCAGTGTTAGAGCTAAAATTAGCATGTTTAAAGTGATTTTCATGCTTCCAGGGGCTCGGGAAGTTAATTAAATACCATTTGGAGGCATTTAATGTTCGAGCAAAAACGGCTGATTTTCGACAAAAGAGATAACACCCCCCCCATTACGTCATGCTTCAGAAATGTGGAAAATGGTCCGTTTTCAAATGTTTTATTTTTGAACGTCAGTTCACATTTGTAGGTGGATCATCAGTGTTAGAGCTAAAATTAGCATGTTTAAAGAGATTTTCATGCTTCCAGGGGCTCGGGAAGTTAATTAAATACCATTTGGAGGCATTTAATGTTCGAGCAAAAACGGCTGATTTTCGACAAAAGAGATAACACCCCCCCATTACGTCATGCTTCAGAAATGTGGAAAATGGTCCGTTTTCAAATGTTTTATTTTTGAACGTCAGTTCACATTTGTAGGTGGATCATCAGTGTTAGAGCTAAAATTAGCATGTTTAAAGTGATTTTCATGCTTCCAGGGGCTCGGGAAGTTAATTAAATACCATTTGGAGGCATTTAATGTTCGAGCAAAAACGGCTGATTTTCGACAAAAGAGATAACACCCCCCCATTACGTCATGCTTCAGAAATGTGGAAAATGGTCAGTTTTCAAATGTTTTATTTTTGAACGTCAGTTCACATTTGTAGGTGGATCATCAGTGTTACAGCTAAAATTAGCATGTTTAAAGTGATTTTCATGCTTCCAGGGGCCCAAAACACAAGATTTATGGAATGGTTAAAAGTGCATGAAAATGGCCAATTTACTCACTCTGAGTTCTCAAAAAGGGTTTCTTCACCCCGGGAAGTTAATTAAATACCATTTGGAGGCATTTAATGTTCGAGCAAAAACGGCTGATTTTCGACAAAAGAGATAACACCCCCCCATTACGTCATGCTTCAGAAATGTGGAAAATGGTCCGTTTTCAAATGTTTTATTTTTGAACGTCAGTTCACATTTGTAGGTGGATCATCAGTGTTAGAGCTAAAATTAGCATGTTTAAAGTGATTTTCATGCTTCCAGGGGCCCAAAACACAAGATTTATGGAATGGTTAAAAGTGCATGAAAATGGCCAATTTACTCACTCTGAGTTCTCAAAAAGGGTTTCTTCACCCCGGGAAGTTAATTAAATACCATTTGGAGGCATTTAATGTTCGAGCAAAAACGGCTGATTTTCGACAAAAGAGATAACACCCCCCATTACGTCATGCTTCAGAAATGTGGAAAATGGTCCGTTTTCAAATGTTTTATTTTTGAACGTCAGTTCACATTTGTAGGTGGATCATCAGTGTTAGAGCTAAAATTAGCATGTTTAAAGTGATTTTCATGCTTCCAGGGGCTCGGGAAGTTAATTAAATACCATTTGGAGGCATTTAATGTTCAAGCAAAAACGGCTGATTTTCGACAAAAGAGATAACACCCCCCCATTACGTCATGCTTCAGAAATGTGGAAAATGGTCCGTTTTCAAATGTTTTATTTTTGAACGTCAGTTCACATTTGTAGGTGGATCATCAGTGTTAGAGCTAAAATTAGCATGTTTAAAGTGATTTTCATGCTTCCAGGGGCTCGGGAAGTTAATTAAATACCATTTGGAGGCATTTAATGTTCGAGCAAAAACGGCTGATTTTCGACAAAAGAGATAACACCCCCCCATTACGTCATGCTTCAGAAATGTGGAAAATGGTCCGTTTTCAAATGTTTTATTTTTGAACGTCAGTTCACATTTGTAGGTGGATCATCAGTGTTAGAGCTAAAATTAGCATGTTTAAAGTGATTTTCATGCTTCCAGGGGCTCGGGAAGTTAATTAAATACCATTTGGAGGCATTTAATGTTCGAGCAAAAACGGCTGATTTTCGACAAAAGAGATAACACCCCCCCCATTACGTCATGCTTCAGAAATGTGGAAAATGGTCCGTTTTCAAATGTTTTATTTTTGAACGTCAGTTCACATTTGTAGGTGGATCATCAGTGTTAGAGCTAAAATTAGCATGTTTAAAGTGATTTTCATGCTTCCAGGGGCTCGGGAAGTTAATTAAATACAATTTGGAGGCATTTAATGTTCGAGCAAAAACGGCTGATTTTCGACAAAAGAGATAACACCCCCCCATTACGTCATGCTTCAGAAATGTGGAAAATGGTCCGTTTTCAAATGTTTTATTTTTGAACGTCAGTTCACATTTGTAGGTGGATCATCAGTGTTAGAGCTAAAATTAGCATGTTTAAAGTGATTTTCATGCTTCCAGGGGCCCAAAACACAAGATTTATGGAATGGTTAAAAGTGCATGAAAATGGCCAATTTACTCACTCTGAGTTCTCAAAAAGGGTTTCTTCACCCCGGGAAGTTAATTAAATACCATTTGGAGGCATTTAATGTTCGAGCAAAAACGGCTGATTTTCGACAAAAGAGATAACACCCCCCCATTACGTCATGCTTCAGAAATGTGGAAAATGGTCCGTTTTCAAATGTTTTATTTTTGAACGTCAGTTCACATTTGTAGGTGGATCATCAGTGTTAGAGCTAAAATTAGCATGTTTAAAGTGATTTTCATGCTTCCAGGGGCTCGGGAAGTTAATTAAATACCATTTGGAGGCATTTAATGTTCGAGCAAAAACGGCTGATTTTCGACAAAAGAGATAACACCCCCCCATTACGTCATGCTTCAGAAATGTGGAAAATGGTCCGTTTTCAAATGTTTTATTTTTGAACGTCAGTTCACATTTGTAGGTGGATCATCAGTGTTAGAGCTAAAATTAGCATGTTTAAAGTGATTTTCATGCTTCCAGGGGCCCAAAACACAAGATTTATGGAATGGTTAAAAGTGCATGAAAATGGCCAATTTACTCACTCTGAGTTCTCAAAAAGGGTTTCTTCACCCCGGGAAGTTAATTAAATACCATTTGGAGGCATTTAATGTTCGAGCAAAAACGGCTGATTTTCGACAAAAGAGATAACACCCCCCCATTACGTCATGCTTCAGAAATGTGGAAAATGGTCCGTTTTCAAATGTTTTATTTTTGAACGTCAGTTCACATTTGTAGGTGGATCATCAGTGTTAGAGCTAAAATTAGCATGTTTAAAGTGATTTTCATGCTTCCAGGGGCTCGGGAAGTTAATTAAATACCATTTGGAGGCATTTAATGTTCGAGCAAAAACGGCTGATTTTCGACAAAAGAGATAACACCCCCCCATTACGTCATGCTTCAGAAATGTGGAAAATGGTCCGTTTTCAAATGTTTTATTTTTGAACGTCAGTTCACATTTGTAGGTGGATCATCAGTGTTAGAGCTAAAATTAGCATGTTTAAAGTGATTTTCATGCTTCCAGGGGCTCGGGAAGTTAATTAAATACCATTTGGAGGCATTTAATGTTCGAGCAAAAACGGCTGATTTTCGACAAAAGAGATAACACCCCCCCATTACGTCATGCTTCAGAAATGTGGAAAATGGTCCGTTTTCAAATGTTTTATTTTTGAACGTCAGTTCACATTTGTAGGTGGATCATCAGTGTTAGAGCTAAAATTAGCATGTTTAAAGTGATTTTCATGCTTCCAGGGGCTCGGGAAGTTAATTAAATACCATTTCAAGGCATTTAATGTTCGAGCAAAAACGGCTGATTTTCGACAAAAGAGATAACACCCCCCCATTACGTCATGCTTCAGAAATGTGGAAAATGGTCCGTTTTCAAATGTTTTATTTTTGAACGTCAGTTCACATTTGTAGGTGGATCATCAGTGTTAGAGCTAAAATTAGCATGTTTAAAGTGATTTTCATGCTTCCAGGGGCCCAAAACACAAGATTTATGGAATGGTTAAAAGTGCATGAAAATGGCCAATTTACTCACTCTGAGTTCTCAAAAAGGGTTTCTTCACCCCGGGAAGTTAATTAAATACCATTTGGAGGCATTTAATGTTCGAGCAAAAACGGCTGATTTTCGACAAAAGAGATAACACCCCCCCATTACGTCATGCTTCAGAAATGTGGAAAATGGTCCGTTTTCAAATGTTTTATTTTTGAACGTCAGTTCACATTTGTAGGTGGATCATCAGTGTTAGAGCTAAAATTAGCATGTTTAAAGTGATTTTCATGCTTCCAGGGGCTCGGGAAGTTAATTAAATACCATTTGGAGGCATTTAATGTTCGAGCAAAAACGGCTGATTTTCGACAAAAGAGATAACACCCCCCCATTACGTCATGCTTCAGAAATGTGGAAAATGGTCCGTTTTCAAATGTTTTATTTTTGAACGTCAGTTCACATTTGTAGGTGGATCATCAGTGTTAGAGCTAAAATTAGCATGTTTAAAGTGATTTTCATGCTTCCAGGGGCTCGGGAAGTTAATTAAATACCATTTGGAGGCATTTAATGTTCGAGCAAAAACGGCTGATTTTCGACAAAAGAGATAACACCCCCCAATTACGTCATGCTTCAGAAATGTGGAAAATGGTCCGTTTTCAAATGTTTTATTTTTGAACGTCAGTTCACATTTGTAGGTGGATCATCAGTGTTAGAGCTAAAATTAGCATGTTTAAAGTGATTTTCATGCTTCCAGGGGCTCGGGAAGTTAATTAAATACCATTTGGAGGCATTTAATGTTCGAGCAAAAACGGCTGATTTTCGACAAAAGAGATAACACCCCCCCATTACGTCATGCTTCAGAAATGTGGAAAATGGTCCGTTTTCAAATGTTTTATTTTTGAACGTCAGTTCACATTTGTAGGTGGATCATCAGTGTTAGAGCTAAAATTAGCATGTTTAAAGTGATTTTCATGCTTCCAGGGGCTCGGGAAGTTAATTAAATACCATTTGGAGGCATTTAATGTTCGAGCAAAAACGGCTGATTTTCGACAAAAGAGATAACACCCCCCCCATTACGTCATGCTTCAGAAATGTGGAAAATGGTCCGTTTTCAAATGTTTTATTTTTGAACGTCAGTTCACATTTGTAGGTGGATCATCAGTGTTAGAGCTAAAATTAGCATGTTTAAAGAGATTTTCATGCTTCCAGGGGCTCGGGAAGTTAATTAAATACCATTTGGAGGCATTTAATGTTCGAGCAAAAACGGCTGATTTTCGACAAAAGAGATAACACCCCCCCATTACGTCATGCTTCAGAAATGTGGAAAATGGTCCGTTTTCAAATGTTTTATTTTTGAACGTCAGTTCACATTTGTAGGTGGATCATCAGTGTTAGAGCTAAAATTAGCATGTTTAAAGTGATTTTCATGCTTCCAGGGGCTCGGGAAGTTAATTAAATACCATTTGGAGGCATTTAATGTTCGAGCAAAAACGGCTGATTTTCGACAAAAGAGATAACACCCCCCCATTACGTCATGCTTCAGAAATGTGGAAAATGGTCCGTTTTCAAATGTTTTATTTTTGAACGTCAGTTCACATTTGTAGGTGGATCATCAGTGTTAGAGCTAAAATTAGCATGTTTAAAGTGATTTTCATGCTTCCAGGGGCTCGGGAAGTTAATTAAATACCATTTGGAGGCATTTAATGTTCGAGCAAAAACGGCTGATTTTCGACAAAAGAGATAACACCCCCCCATTACGTCATGCTTCAGAAATGTGGAAAATGGTCAGTTTTCAAATGTTTTATTTTTGAACGTCAGTTCACATTTGTAGGTGGATCATCAGTGTTACAGCTAAAATTAGCATGTTTAAAGTGATTTTCATGCTTCCAGGGGCCCAAAACACAAGATTTATGGAATGGTTAAAAGTGCATGAAAATGGCCAATTTACTCACTCTGAGTTCTCAAAAAGGGTTTCTTCACCCCGGGAAGTTAATTAAATACCATTTGGAGGCATTTAATGTTCGAGCAAAAACGGCTGATTTTCGACAAAAGAGATAACACCCCCCCATTACGTCATGCTTCAGAAATGTGGAAAATGGTCCGTTTTCAAATGTTTTATTTTTGAACGTCAGTTCACATTTGTAGGTGGATCATCAGTGTTAGAGCTAAAATTAGCATGTTTAAAGTGATTTTCATGCTTCCAGGGGCCCAAAACACAAGATTTATGGAATGGTTAAAAGTGCATGAAAATGGCCAATTTACTCACTCTGAGTTCTCAAAAAGGGTTTCTTCACCCCGGGAAGTTAATTAAATACCATTTGGAGGCATTTAATGTTCGAGCAAAAACGGCTGATTTTCGACAAAAGAGATAACACCCCCCATTACGTCATGCTTCAGAAATGTGGAAAATGGTCCGTTTTCAAATGTTTTATTTTTGAACGTCAGTTCACATTTGTAGGTGGATCATCAGTGTTAGAGCTAAAATTAGCATGTTTAAAGTGATTTTCATGCTTCCAGGGGCTCGGGAAGTTAATTAAATACCATTTGGAGGCATTTAATGTTCAAGCAAAAACGGCTGATTTTCGACAAAAGAGATAACACCCCCCCATTACGTCATGCTTCAGAAATGTGGAAAATGGTCCGTTTTCAAATGTTTTATTTTTGAACGTCAGTTCACATTTGTAGGTGGATCATCAGTGTTAGAGCTAAAATTAGCATGTTTAAAGTGATTTTCATGCTTCCAGGGGCTCGGGAAGTTAATTAAATACCATTTGGAGGCATTTAATGTTCGAGCAAAACGGCTGATTTTCGACAAAAGAGATAACACCCCCCCCATTACGTCATGCTTCAGAAATGTGGAAAATGGTCCGTTTTCAAATGTTTTATTTTTGAACGTCAGTTCACATTTGTAGGTGGATCATCAGTGTTAGAGCTAAAATTAGCATGTTTAAAGTGATTTTCATGCTTCCAGGGGCTCGGGAAGTTAATTAAATACCATTTGGAGGCATTTAATGTTCGAGCAAAAACGGCTGATTTTCGACAAAAGAGATAACACCCCCCCATTACGTCATGCTTCAGAAATGTGGAAAATGGTCCGTTTTCAAATGTTTTATTTTTGAACGTCAGTTCACATTTGTAGGTGGATCATCAGTGTTAGAGCTAAAATTAGCATGTTTAAAGTGATTTTCATGCTTCCAGGGGCTCGGGAAGTTAATTAAATACCATTTGGAGGCATTTAATGTTCGAGCAAAAACGGCTGATTTTCGACAAAAGAGATAACACCCCCCCCATTACGTCATGCTTCAGAAATGTGGAAAATGGTCCGTTTTCAAATGTTTTATTTTTGAACGTCAGTTCACATTTGTAGGTGGATCATCAGTGTTAGAGCTAAAATTAGCATGTTTAAAGAGATTTTCATGCTTCCAGGGGCTCGGGAAGTTAATTAAATACCATTTGGAGGCATTTAATGTTCGAGCAAAAACGGCTGATTTTCGACAAAAGAGATAACACCCCCCCATTACGTCATGCTTCAGAAATGTGGAAAATGGTCCGTTTTCAAATGTTTTATTTTTGAACGTCAGTTCACATTTGTAGGTGGATCATCAGTGTTAGAGCTAAAATTAGCATGTTTAAAGTGATTTTCATGCTTCCAGGGGCTCGGGAAGTTAATTAAATACCATTTGGAGGCATTTAATGTTCGAGCAAAAACGGCTGATTTTCGACAAAAGAGATAACACCCCCCCATTACGTCATGCTTCAGAAATGTGGAAAATGGTCCGTTTTCAAATGTTTTATTTTTGAACGTCAGTTCACATTTGTAGGTGGATCATCAGTGTTAGAGCTAAAATTAGCATGTTTAAAGTGATTTTCATGCTTCCAGGGGCTCGGGAAGTTAATTAAATACCATTTGGAGGCATTTAATGTTCGAGCAAAAACGGCTGATTTTCGACAAAAGAGATAACACCCCCCCATTACGTCATGCTTCAGAAATGTGGAAAATGGTCAGTTTTCAAATGTTTTATTTTTGAACGTCAGTTCACATTTGTAGGTGGATCATCAGTGTTACAGCTAAAATTAGCATGTTTAAAGTGATTTTCATGCTTCCAGGGGCCCAAAACACAAGATTTATGGAATGGTTAAAAGTGCATGAAAATGGCCAATTTACTCACTCTGAGTTCTCAAAAAGGGTTTCTTCACCCCGGGAAGTTAATTAAATACCATTTGGAGGCATTTAATGTTCGAGCAAAAACGGCTGATTTTCGACAAAAGAGATAACACCCCCCCATTACGTCATGCTTCAGAAATGTGGAAAATGGTCCGTTTTCAAATGTTTTATTTTTGAACGTCAGTTCACATTTGTAGGTGGATCATCAGTGTTAGAGCTAAAATTAGCATGTTTAAAGTGATTTTCATGCTTCCAGGGGCCCAAAACACAAGATTTATGGAATGGTTAAAAGTGCATGAAAATGGCCAATTTACTCACTCTGAGTTCTCAAAAAGGGTTTCTTCACCCCGGGAAGTTAATTAAATACCATTTGGAGGCATTTAATGTTCGAGCAAAAACGGCTGATTTTCGACAAAAGAGATAACACCCCCCATTACGTCATGCTTCAGAAATGTGGAAAATGGTCCGTTTTCAAATGTTTTATTTTTGAACGTCAGTTCACATTTGTAGGTGGATCATCAGTGTTAGAGCTAAAATTAGCATGTTTAAAGTGATTTTCATGCTTCCAGGGGCTCGGGAAGTTAATTAAATACCATTTGGAGGCATTTAATGTTCAAGCAAAAACGGCTGATTTTCGACAAAAGAGATAACACCCCCCCATTACGTCATGCTTCAGAAATGTGGAAAATGGTCCGTTTTCAAATGTTTTATTTTTGAACGTCAGTTCACATTTGTAGGTGGATCATCAGTGTTAGAGCTAAAATTAGCATGTTTAAAGTGATTTTCATGCTTCCAGGGGCTCGGGAAATTAATTAAATACCATTTGGAGGCATTTAATGTTCGAGCAAAAACGGCTGATTTTCGACAAAAGAGATAACACCCCCCCATTACGTCATGCTTCAGAAATGTGGAAAATGGTCCGTTTTCAAATGTTTTATTTTTGAACGTCAGTTCACATTTGTAGGTGGATCATCAGTGTTAGAGCTAAAATTAGCATGTTTAAAGTGATTTTCATGCTTCCAGGGGCTCGGGAAGTTAATTAAATACCATTTGGAGGCATTTAATGTTCGAGCAAAAACGGCTGATTTTCGACAAAAGAGATAACACCCCCCCCATTACGTCATGCTTCAGAAATGTGGAAAATGGTCCGTTTTCAAATGTTTTATTTTTGAACGTCAGTTCACATTTGTAGGTGGATCATCAGTGTTAGAGCTAAAATTAGCATGTTTAAAGTGATTTTCATGCTTCCAGGGGCTCGGGAAGTTAATTAAATACCATTTGGAGGCATTTAATGTTCGAGCAAAAACGGCTGATTTTCGACAAAAGAGATAACACCCCCCCATTACGTCATGCTTCAGAAATGTGGAAAATGGTCCGTTTTCAAATGTTTTATTTTTGAACGTCAGTTCACATTTGTAGGTGGATCATCAGTGTTAGAGCTAAAATTAGCATGTTTAAAGTGATTTTCATGCTTCCAGGGGCCCAAAACACAAGATTTATGGAATGGTTAAAAGTGCATGAAAATGGCCAATTTACTCACTCTGAGTTCTCAAAAAGGGTTTCTTCACCCCGGGAAGTTAATTAAATACCATTTGGAGGCATTTAATGTTCGAGCAAAAACGGCTGATTTTCGACAAAAGAGATAACACCCCCCCATTACGTCATGCTTCAGAAATGTGGAAAATGGTCCGTTTTCAAATGTTTTATTTTTGAACGTCAGTTCACATTTGTAGGTGGATCATCAGTGTTAGAGCTAAAATTAGCATGTTTAAAGTGATTTTCATGCTTCCAGGGGCTCAGGAAGTTAATTAAATACCATTTGGAGGCATTTAATGTTCGAGCAAAAACGGCTGATTTTCGACAAAAGAGATAACACCCCCCCATTACGTCATGCTTCAGAAATGTGGAAAATGGTCCGTTTTCAAATGTTTTATTTTTGAACGTCAGTTCACATTTGTAGGTGGATCATCAGTGTTAGAGCTAAAATTAGCATGTTTAAAGTGATTTTCATGCTTCCAGGGGCCCAAAACACAAGATTTATGGAATGGTTAAAAGTGCATGAAAATGGCCAATTTACTCACTCTGAGTTCTCAAAAAGGGTTTCTTCACCCCGGGAAGTTAATTAAATACCATTTGGAGGCATTTAATGTTCGAGCAAAAACGGCTGATTTTCGACAAAAGAGATAACACCCCCCCATTACGTCATGCTTCAGAAATGTGGAAAATGGTCCGTTTTCAAATGTTTTATTTTTGAACGTCAGTTCACATTTGTAGGTGGATCATCAGTGTTAGAGCTAAAATTAGCATGTTTAAAGTGATTTTCATGCTTCCAGGGGCTCGGGAAGTTAATTAAATACCATTTGGAGGCATTTAATGTTCGAGCAAAAACGGCTGATTTTCGACAAAAGAGATAACACCCCCCCATTACGTCATGCTTCAGAAATGTGGAAAATGGTCCGTTTTCAAATGTTTTATTTTTGAACGTCAGTTCACATTTGTAGGTGGATCATCAGTGTTAGAGCTAAAATTAGCATGTTTAAAGTGATTTTCATGCTTCCAGGGGCTCGGGAAGTTAATTAAATACCATTTGGAGGCATTTAATGTTCGAGCAAAAACGGCTGATTTTCGACAAAAGAGATAACACCCCCCCATTACGTCATGCTTCAGAAATGTGGAAAATGGTCCGTTTTCAAATGTTTTATTTTTGAACGTCAGTTCACATTTGTAGGTGGATCATCAGTGTTAGAGCTAAAATTAGCATGTTTAAAGTGATTTTCATGCTTCCAGGGGCTCGGGAAGTTAATTAAATACCATTTCAAGGCATTTAATGTTCGAGCAAAAACGGCTGATTTTCGACAAAAGAGATAACACCCCCCCATTACGTCATGCTTCAGAAATGTGGAAAATGGTCCGTTTTCAAATGTTTTATTTTTGAACGTCAGTTCACATTTGTAGGTGGATCATCAGTGTTAGAGCTAAAATTAGCATGTTTAAAGTGATTTTCATGCTTCCAGGGGCCCAAAACACAAGATTTATGGAATGGTTAAAAGTGCATGAAAATGGCCAATTTACTCACTCTGAGTTCTCAAAAAGGGTTTCTTCACCCCGGGAAGTTAATTAAATACCATTTGGAGGCATTTAATGTTCGAGCAAAAACGGCTGATTTTCGACAAAAGAGATAACACCCCCCCATTACGTCATGCTTCAGAAATGTGGAAAATGGTCCGTTTTCAAATGTTTTATTTTTGAACGTCAGTTCACATTTGTAGGTGGATCATCAGTGTTAGAGCTAAAATTAGCATGTTTAAAGTGATTTTCATGCTTCCAGGGGCTCGGGAAGTTAATTAAATACCATTTGGAGGCATTTAATGTTCGAGCAAAAACGGCTGATTTTCGACAAAAGAGATAACACCCCCCCATTACGTCATGCTTCAGAAATGTGGAAAATGGTCCGTTTTCAAATGTTTTATTTTTGAACGTCAGTTCACATTTGTAGGTGGATCATCAGTGTTAGAGCTAAAATTAGCATGTTTAAAGTGATTTTCATGCTTCCAGGGGCTCGGGAAGTTAATTAAATACCATTTGGAGGCATTTAATGTTCGAGCAAAAACGGCTGATTTTCGACAAAAGAGATAACACCCCCCAATTACGTCATGCTTCAGAAATGTGGAAAATGGTCCGTTTTCAAATGTTTTATTTTTGAACGTCAGTTCACATTTGTAGGTGGATCATCAGTGTTAGAGCTAAAATTAGCATGTTTAAAGTGATTTTCATGCTTCCAGGGGCTCGGGAAGTTAATTAAATACCATTTGGAGGCATTTAATGTTCGAGCAAAAACGGCTGATTTTCGACAAAAGAGATAACACCCCCCCATTACGTCATGCTTCAGAAATGTGGAAAATGGTCCGTTTTCAAATGTTTTATTTTTGAACGTCAGTTCACATTTGTAGGTGGATCATCAGTGTTAGAGCTAAAATTAGCATGTTTAAAGTGATTTTCATGCTTCCAGGGGCTCGGGAAGTTAATTAAATACCATTTGGAGGCATTTAATGTTCGAGCAAAAACGGCTGATTTTCGACAAAAGAGATAACACCCCCCCATTACGTCATGCTTCAGAAATGTGGAAAATGGTCCGTTTTCAAATGTTTTATTTTTGAACGTCAGTTCACATTTGTAGGTGGATCATCAGTGTTAGAGCTAAAATTAGCATGTTTAAAGTGATTTTCATGCTTCCAGGGGCTCGGGAAGTTAATTAAATACCATTTGGAGGCATTTAATGTTCGAGCAAAAACGGCTGATTTTCGACAAAAGAGATAACACCCCCCCATTACGTCATGCTTCAGAAATGTGGAAAATGGTCCGTTTTCAAATGTTTTATTTTTGAACGTCAGTTCACATTTGTAGGTGGATCATCAGTGTTAGAGCTAAAATTAGCATGTTTAAAGTGATTTTCATGCTTCCAGGGGCTCGGGAAGTTAATTAAATACCATTTGGAGGCATTTAATGTTCGAGCAAAAACGGCTGATTTTCGACAAAAGAGATAACACCCCCCCATTACGTCATGCTTCAGAAATGTGGAAAATGGTCCGTTTTCAAATGTTTTATTTTTGAACGTCAGTTCACATTTGTAGGTGGATCATCAGTGTTAGAGCTAAAATTAGCATGTTTAAAGTGATTTTCATGCTTCCAGGGGCTCGGGAAGTTAATTAAATACCATTTGGAGGCATTTAATGTTCGAGCAAAAACGGCTGATTTTCGACAAAAGAGATAACACCCCCCCATTACGCCATGCTTCAGAAATGTGGAAAATGGTCCGTTTTCAAATGTTTTATTTTTGAACGTCAGTTCACATTTGTAGGTGGATCATCAGTGTTAGAGCTAAAATTAGCATGTTTAAAGTGATTTTCATGCTTCCAGGGGCTCGGGAAGTTAATTAAATACCATTTGGAGGCATTTAATGTTCGAGCAAAAACGGCTGATTTTCGACAAAAGAGATAACACCCCCCCCATTACGTCATGCTTCAGAAATGTGGAAAATGGTCCGTTTTCAAATGTTTTATTTTTGAACGTCAGTTCACATTTGTAGGTGGATCATCAGTGTTAGAGCTAAAATTAGCATGTTTAAAGAGATTTTCATGCTTCCAGGGGCTCGGGAAGTTAATTAAATACCATTTGGAGGCATTTAATGTTCGAGCAAAAACGGCTGATTTTCGACAAAAGAGATAACACCCCCCCATTACGTCATGCTTCAGAAATGTGGAAAATGGTCCGTTTTCAAATGTTTTATTTTTGAACGTCAGTTCACATTTGTAGGTGGATCATCAGTGTTAGAGCTAAAATTAGCATGTTTAAAGTGATTTTCATGCTTCCAGGGGCTCGGGAAGTTAATTAAATACCATTTGGAGGCATTTAATGTTCGAGCAAAAACGGCTGATTTTCGACAAAAGAGATAACACCCCCCCATTACGTCATGCTTCAGAAATGTGGAAAATGGTCAGTTTTCAAATGTTTTATTTTTGAACGTCAGTTCACATTTGTAGGTGGATCATCAGTGTTACAGCTAAAATTAGCATGTTTAAAGTGATTTTCATGCTTCCAGGGGCCCAAAACACAAGATTTATGGAATGGTTAAAAGTGCATGAAAATGGCCAATTTACTCACTCTGAGTTCTCAAAAAGGGTTTCTTCACCCCGGGAAGTTAATTAAATACCATTTGGAGGCATTTAATGTTCGAGCAAAAACGGCTGATTTTCGACAAAAGAGATAACACCCCCCCATTACGTCATGCTTCAGAAATGTGGAAAATGGTCCGTTTTCAAATGTTTTATTTTTGAACGTCAGTTCACATTTGTAGGTGGATCATCAGTGTTAGAGCTAAAATTAGCATGTTTAAAGTGATTTTCATGCTTCCAGGGGCCCAAAACACAAGATTTATGGAATGGTTAAAAGTGCATGAAAATGGCCAATTTACTCACTCTGAGTTCTCAAAAAGGGTTTCTTCACCCCGGGAAGTTAATTAAATACCATTTGGAGGCATTTAATGTTCGAGCAAAAACGGCTGATTTT
Source organism: Lissotriton vulgaris (assembly GCF_964263255.1). Lineage (NCBI taxonomy): Eukaryota > Metazoa > Chordata > Amphibia > Caudata > Salamandridae > Lissotriton > Lissotriton vulgaris. Next base: position 25,578 of record NW_028244349.1, read on the forward strand.
CGACAAAAGAGATAACACCCCCCATTACGTCATGCTTCAGAAATGTGGAAAATGGTCCGTTTTCAAATGTTTTATTTTTGAACGTCAGTTCACATTTGTAGGTGGATCATCAGTGTTAGAGCTAAAATTAGCATGTTTAAAGTGATTTTCATGCTTCCAGGGGCTCGGGAAGTTAATTAAATACCATTTGGAGGCATTTAATGTTCAAGCAAAAACGGCTGATTTTCGACAAAAGAGATAACACCCCCCCATTACGTCATGCTTCAGAAATGTGGAAAATGGTCCGTTTTCAAATGTTTTATTTTTGAACGTCAGTTCACATTTGTAGGTGGATCATCAGTGTTAGAGCTAAAATTAGCATGTTTAAAGTGATTTTCATGCTTCCAGGGGCTCGGGAAGTTAATTAAATACCATTTGGAGGCATTTAATGTTCGAGCAAAAACGGCTGATTTTCGACAAAAGAGATAACACCCCCCCATTACGTCATGCTTCAGAAATGTGGAAAATGGTCCGTTTTCAAATGTTTTATTTTTGAACGTCAGTTCACATTTGTAGGTGGATCATCAGTGTTAGAGCTAAAATTAGCATGTTTAAAGTGATTTTCATGCTTCCAGGGGCTCGGGAAGTTAATTAAATACCATTTGGAGGCATTTAATGTTCGAGCAAAAACGGCTGATTTTCGACAAAAGAGATAACACCCCCCCCATTACGTCATGCTTCAGAAATGTGGAAAATGGTCCGTTTTCAAATGTTTTATTTTTGAACGTCAGTTCACATTTGTAGGTGGATCATCAGTGTTAGAGCTAAAATTAGCATGTTTAAAGTGATTTTCATGCTTCCAGGGGCTCGGGAAGTTAATTAAATACAATTTGGAGGCATTTAATGTTCGAGCAAAAACGGCTGATTTTCGACAAAAGAGATAACACCCCCCCATTACGTCATGCTTCAGAAATGTGGAAAATGGTCCGTTTTCAAATGTTTTATTTTTGAACGTCAGTTCACATTTGTAGGTGGATCATCAGTGTTAGAGCTAAAATTAGCATGTTTAAAGTGATTTTCATGCTTCCAGGGGCCCAAAACACAAGATTTATGGAATGGTTAAAAGTGCATGAAAATGGCCAATTTACTCACTCTGAGTTCTCAAAAAGGGTTTCTTCACCCCGGGAAGTTAATTAAATACCATTTGGAGGCATTTAATGTTCGAGCAAAAACGGCTGATTTTCGACAAAAGAGATAACACCCCCCCATTACGTCATGCTTCAGAAATGTGGAAAATGGTCCGTTTTCAAATGTTTTATTTTTGAACGTCAGTTCACATTTGTAGGTGGATCATCAGTGTTAGAGCTAAAATTAGCATGTTTAAAGTGATTTTCATGCTTCCAGGGGCTCGGGAAGTTAATTAAATACCATTTGGAGGCATTTAATGTTCGAGCAAAAACGGCTGATTTTCGACAAAAGAGATAACACCCCCCCATTACGTCATGCTTCAGAAATGTGGAAAATGGTCCGTTTTCAAATGTTTTATTTTTGAACGTCAGTTCACATTTGTAGGTGGATCATCAGTGTTAGAGCTAAAATTAGCATGTTTAAAGTGATTTTCATGCTTCCAGGGGCCCAAAACACAAGATTTATGGAATGGTTAAAAGTGCATGAAAATGGCCAATTTACTCACTCTGAGTTCTCAAAAAGGGTTTCTTCACCCCGGGAAGTTAATTAAATACCATTTGGAGGCATTTAATGTTCGAGCAAAAACGGCTGATTTTCGACAAAAGAGATAACACCCCCCCATTACGTCATGCTTCAGAAATGTGGAAAATGGTCCGTTTTCAAATGTTTTATTTTTGAACGTCAGTTCACATTTGTAGGTGGATCATCAGTGTTAGAGCTAAAATTAGCATGTTTAAAGTGATTTTCATGCTTCCAGGGGCTCGGGAAGTTAATTAAATACCATTTGGAGGCATTTAATGTTCGAGCAAAAACGGCTGATTTTCGACAAAAGAGATAACACCCCCCCATTACGTCATGCTTCAGAAATGTGGAAAATGGTCCGTTTTCAAATGTTTTATTTTTGAACGTCAGTTCACATTTGTAGGTGGATCATCAGTGTTAGAGCTAAAATTAGCATGTTTAAAGTGATTTTCATGCTTCCAGGGGCTCGGGAAGTTAATTAAATACCATTTGGAGGCATTTAATGTTCGAGCAAAAACGGCTGATTTTCGACAAAAGAGATAACACCCCCCCATTACGTCATGCTTCAGAAATGTGGAAAATGGTCCGTTTTCAAATGTTTTATTTTTGAACGTCAGTTCACATTTGTAGGTGGATCATCAGTGTTAGAGCTAAAATTAGCATGTTTAAAGTGATTTTCATGCTTCCAGGGGCTCGGGAAGTTAATTAAATACCATTTCAAGGCATTTAATGTTCGAGCAAAAACGGCTGATTTTCGACAAAAGAGATAACACCCCCCCATTACGTCATGCTTCAGAAATGTGGAAAATGGTCCGTTTTCAAATGTTTTATTTTTGAACGTCAGTTCACATTTGTAGGTGGATCATCAGTGTTAGAGCTAAAATTAGCATGTTTAAAGTGATTTTCATGCTTCCAGGGGCCCAAAACACAAGATTTATGGAATGGTTAAAAGTGCATGAAAATGGCCAATTTACTCACTCTGAGTTCTCAAAAAGGGTTTCTTCACCCCGGGAAGTTAATTAAATACCATTTGGAGGCATTTAATGTTCGAGCAAAAACGGCTGATTTTCGACAAAAGAGATAACACCCCCCCATTACGTCATGCTTCAGAAATGTGGAAAATGGTCCGTTTTCAAATGTTTTATTTTTGAACGTCAGTTCACATTTGTAGGTGGATCATCAGTGTTAGAGCTAAAATTAGCATGTTTAAAGTGATTTTCATGCTTCCAGGGGCTCGGGAAGTTAATTAAATACCATTTGGAGGCATTTAATGTTCGAGCAAAAACGGCTGATTTTCGACAAAAGAGATAACACCCCCCCATTACGTCATGCTTCAGAAATGTGGAAAATGGTCCGTTTTCAAATGTTTTATTTTTGAACGTCAGTTCACATTTGTAGGTGGATCATCAGTGTTAGAGCTAAAATTAGCATGTTTAAAGTGATTTTCATGCTTCCAGGGGCCCAAAACACAAGATTTATGGAATGGTTAAAAGTGCATGAAAATGGCCAATTTACTCACTCTGAGTTCTCAAAAAGGGTTTCTTCACCCCGGGAAGTTAATTAAATACCATTTGGAGGCATTTAATGTTCGAGCAAAAACGGCTGATTTTCGACAAAAGAGATAACACCCCCCCATTACGTCATGCTTCAGAAATGTGGAAAATGGTCCGTTTTCAAATGTTTTATTTTTGAACGTCAGTTCACATTTGTAGGTGGATCATCAGTGTTAGAGCTAAAATTAGCATGTTTAAAGTGATTTTCATGCTTCCAGGGGCTCGGGAAGTTAATTAAATACCATTTGGAGGCATTTAATGTTCGAGCAAAAACGGCTGATTTTCGACAAAAGAGATAACACCCCCCCATTACGTCATGCTTCAGAAATGTGGAAAATGGTCCGTTTTCAAATGTTTTATTTTTGAACGTCAGTTCACATTTGTAGGTGGATCATCAGTGTTAGAGCTAAAATTAGCATGTTTAAAGTGATTTTCATGCTTCCAGGGGCTCGGGAAGTTAATTAAATACCATTTGGAGGCATTTAATGTTCGAGCAAAAACGGCTGATTTTCGACAAAAGAGATAACACCCCCCCATTACGTCATGCTTCAGAAATGTGGAAAATGGTCCGTTTTCAAATGTTTTATTTTTGAACGTCAGTTCACATTTGTAGGTGGATCATCAGTGTTAGAGCTAAAATTAGCATGTTTAAAGTGATTTTCATGCTTCCAGGGGCTCGGGAAGTTAATTAAATACCATTTCAAGGCATTTAATGTTCGAGCAAAAACGGCTGATTTTCGACAAAAGAGATAACACCCCCCCATTACGTCATGCTTCAGAAATGTGGAAAATGGTCCGTTTTCAAATGTTTTATTTTTGAACGTCAGTTCACATTTGTAGGTGGATCATCAGTGTTAGAGCTAAAATTAGCATGTTTAAAGTGATTTTCATGCTTCCAGGGGCCCAAAACACAAGATTTATGGAATGGTTAAAAGTGCATGAAAATGGCCAATTTACTCACTCTGAGTTCTCAAAAAGGGTTTCTTCACCCCGGGAAGTTAATTAAATACCATTTGGAGGCATTTAATGTTCGAGCAAAAACGGCTGATTTTCGACAAAAGAGATAACACCCCCCCATTACGTCATGCTTCAGAAATGTGGAAAATGGTCCGTTTTCAAATGTTTTATTTTTGAACGTCAGTTCACATTTGTAGGTGGATCATCAGTGTTAGAGCTAAAATTAGCATGTTTAAAGTGATTTTCATGCTTCCAGGGGCTCGGGAAGTTAATTAAATACCATTTGGAGGCATTTAATGTTCGAGCAAAAACGGCTGATTTTCGACAAAAGAGATAACACCCCCCCATTACGTCATGCTTCAGAAATGTGGAAAATGGTCCGTTTTCAAATGTTTTATTTTTGAACGTCAGTTCACATTTGTAGGTGGATCATCAGTGTTAGAGCTAAAATTAGCATGTTTAAAGTGATTTTCATGCTTCCAGGGGCTCGGGAAGTTAATTAAATACCATTTGGAGGCATTTAATGTTCGAGCAAAAACGGCTGATTTTCGACAAAAGAGATAACACCCCCCATTACGTCATGCTTCAGAAATGTGGAAAATGGTCCGTTTTCAAATGTTTTATTTTTGAACGTCAGTTCACATTTGTAGGTGGATCATCAGTGTTAGAGCTAAAATTAGCATGTTTAAAGTGATTTTCATGCTTCCAGGGGCTCGGGAAGTTAATTAAATACCATTTGGAGGCATTTAATGTTCGAGCAAAAACGGCTGATTTTCGACAAAAGAGATAACACCCCCCCATTATGTCATGCTTCAGAAATGTGGAAAATGGTCCGTTTTCAAATGTTTTATTTTTGAACGTCAGTTCACATTTGTAGGTGGATCATCAGTGTTAGAGCTAAAATTAGCATGTTTAAAGTGATTTTCATGCTTCCAGGGGCTCGGGAAGTTAATTAAATACCATTTGGAGGCATTTAATGTTCGAGCAAAAACGGCTGATTTTCGACAAAAGAGATAACACCCCCCCATTACGTCATGCTTCAGAAATGTGGAAAATGGTCCGTTTTCAAATGTTTTATTTTTGAACGTCAGTTCACATTTGTAGGTGGATCATCAGTGTTAGAGCTAAAATTAGCATGTTTAAAGTGATTTTCATGCTTCCAGGGGCTCGGGAAGTTAATTAAATACCATTTGGAGGCATTTAATGTTCGAGCAAAAACGGCTGATTTTCGACAAAAGAGATAACACCCCCCCATTACGTCATGCTTCAGAAATGTGGAAAATGGTCCGTTTTCAAAGGTTTTATTTTTGAACGTCAGTTCACATTTGTAGGTGGATCATCAGTGTTAGAGCTAAAATTAGCATGTTTAAAGTGATTTTCATGCTTCCAGGGGCTCGGGAAGTTAATTAAATACCATTTGGAGGCATTTAATGTTCGAGCAAAAACGGCTGATTTTCGACAAAAGAGATAACACCCCCCCATTACGTCATGCTTCAGAAATGTGGAAAATGGTCCATTTTCAAATGTTTTATTTTTGAACGTCAGTTCACATTTGTAGGTGGATCATCAGTGTTAGAGCTAAAATTAGCATGTTTAAAGTGATTTTCATGCTTCCAGGGGCTCGGGAAGTTAATTAAATACCATTTGGAGGCATTTAATGTTCGAGCAAAAACGGCTGATTTTCGACAAAAGAGATAACACCCCCCCATTACGTCATGCTTCATAAATGTGGAAAATGGTCCGTTTTCAAATGTTTTATTTTTGAACGTCAGTTCACATTTGTAGGTGGATCATCAGTGTTAGAGCTAAAATTAGCATGTTTAAAGTGATTTTCATGCTTCCAGGGGCTCGGGAAGTTAATTAAATACCATTTGGAGGCATTTAATGTTCGAGCAAAAACGGCTGATTTTCGACAAAAGAGATAACACCCCCCCATTACGTCATGCTTCAGAAATGTGGAAAATGGTCCGTTTTCAAATGTTTTATTTTTGAACGTCAGTTCACATTTGTAGGTGGATCATCAGTGTTAGAGCTAAAATTAGCATGTTTAAAGTGATTTTCATGCTTCCAGGGGCTCGGGAAGTTAATTAAATACCATTTGGAGGCATTTAATGTTCGAGCAAAAACGGCTGATTTTCGACAAAAGAGATAACACCCCCCCATTACGTCATGCTTCAGAAATGTGGAAAATGGTCCGTTTTCAAATGTTTTATTTTTGAACGTCAGTTCACATTTGTAGGTGGATCATCAGTGTTAGAGCTAAAATTAGCATGTTTAAAGTGATTTTCATGCTTCCAGGGGCTCGGGAAGTTAATTAAATACCATTTGGAGGCATTTAATGTTCGAGCAAAAACGGCTGATTTTCGACAAAAGAGATAACACCCCCCCATTACGTCATGCTTCAGAAATGTGGAAAATGGTCCGTTTTCAAATGTTTTATTTTTGAACGTCAGTTCACATTTGTAGGTGGATCATCAGTGTTAGAGCTAAAATTAGCATGTTTAAAGTGATTTTCATGCTTCCAGGGGCTCGGGAAGTTAATTAAATACCATTTGGAGGCATTTAATGTTCGAGCAAAAACGGCTGATTTTCGACAAAAGAGATAACACCCCCCCATTACGTCATGCTTCAGAAATGTGGAAAATGGTCCGTTTTCAAATGTTTTATTTTTGAACATCAGTTCACATTTGTAGGTGGATCATCAGTGTTAGAGCTAAAATTAGCATGTTTAAAGTGATTTTCATGCTTCCAGGGGCTCGGGAAGTTAATTAAATACCATTTGGAGGCATTTAATGTTCGAGCAAAAACGGCTGATTTTCGACAAAAGAGATAACACCCCCCCATTACGTCATGCTTCAGAAATGTGGAAAATGGTCCGTTTTCAAATGTTTTATTTTTGAACGTCAGTTCACATTTGTAGGTGGATCATCAGTGTTAGAGCTAAAATTAGCATGTTTAAAGTGATTTTCATGCTTCCAGGGGCCCAAAACACAAGATTTATGGAATGGTTAAAAGTGCATGAAAATGGCCAATTTACTCACTCTGAGTTCTCAAAAAGGGTTTCTTCACCCAGGGAAGTTAATTAAATACCATTTGGAGGCATTTAATGTTCGAGCAAAAACGGCTGATTTTCGACAAAAGAGATAACACCCCCCCATTACGTCATGCTTCAGAAATGTGGAAAATGGTCCGTTTTCAAATGTTTTATTTTTGAACGTCAGTTCACATTTGTAGGTGGATCATCAGTGTTAGAGCTAAAATTAGCATGTTTAAAGTGATTTTCATGCTTCCAGGGGCCCAAAACACAAGATTTATGGAATGGTTAAAAGTGCATGAAAATGGCCAATTTACTCACTCTGAGTTCTCAAAAAGGGTTTCTTCACCCCGGGAAGTTAATTAAATACCATTTGGAGGCATTTAATGTTCGAGCAAAAACGGCTGATTTTCGACAAAAGAGATAACACGACCCCATTACGTCATGCTTCAGAAATGTGGAAAATGGTCCGTTTTCAAATGTTTTATTTTTGAACGTCAGTTCACATTTGTAGGTGGATCATCAGTGTTAGAGCTAAAATTAGCATGTTTAAAGTGATTTTCATGCTTCCAGGGGCCCAAAACACAAGATTTATGGAATGGTTAAAAGTGCATGAAAATGGCCAATTTACTCACTCTGAGTTCTCAAAAAGGGTTTCTTCACCCCGGGAAGTTAATTAAATACCATTTGGAGGCATTTAATGTTCGAGCAAAAACGGCTGATTTTCGACAAAAGAGATAACACCCCCCCATTACGTCATGCTTCAGAAATGTGGAAAATGGTCCGTTTTCAAATGTTTTATTTTTGAACGTCAGTTCACATTTGTAGGTGGATCATCAGTGTTAGAGCTAAAATTAGCATGTTTAAAGTGATTTTCATGCTTCCAGGGGCTCGGGAAGTTAATTAAATACCATTTGGAGGCATTTAATGTTCGAGCAAAAACGGCTGATTTTCGACAAAAGAGATAACACCCCCCCATTACGTCATGCTTCAGAAATGTGGAAAATGGTCCGTTTTCAAATGTTTTATTTTTGAACGTCAGTTCACATTTGTAGGTGGATCATCAGTGTTAGAGCTAAAATTAGCATGTTTAAAGTGATTTTCATGCTTCCAGGGGCTCGGGAAGTTAATTAAATACCATTTGGAGGCATTTAATGTTCGAGCAAAAACGGCTGATTTTCGACAAAAGAGATAACACCCCCCCATTACGCCATGCTTCAGAAATGTGGAAAATGGTCCGTTTTCAAATGTTTTATTTTTGAACGTCAGTTCACATTTGTAGGTGGATCATCAGTGTTAGAGCTAAAATTAGCATGTTTAAAGTGATTTTCATGCTTCCAGGGGCTCGGGAAGTTAATTAAATACCATTTGGAGGCATTTAATGTTCGAGCAAAAACGGCTGATTTTCGACAAAAGAGATAACACCCCCCCCATTACGTCATGCTTCAGAAATGTGGAAAATGGTCCGTTTTCAAATGTTTTATTTTTGAACGTCAGTTCACATTTGTAGGTGGATCATCAGTGTTAGAGCTAAAATTAGCATGTTTAAAGAGATTTTCATGCTTCCAGGGGCTCGGGAAGTTAATTAAATACCATTTGGAGGCATTTAATGTTCGAGCAAAAACGGCTGATTTTCGACAAAAGAGATAACACCCCCCCATTACGTCATGCTTCAGAAATGTGGAAAATGGTCCGTTTTCAAATGTTTTATTTTTGAACGTCAGTTCACATTTGTAGGTGGATCATCAGTGTTAGAGCTAAAATTAGCATGTTTAAAGTGATTTTCATGCTTCCAGGGGCTCGGGAAGTTAATTAAATACCATTTGGAGGCATTTAATGTTCGAGCAAAAACGGCTGATTTTCGACAAAAGAGATAACACCCCCCCATTACGTCATGCTTCAGAAATGTGGAAAATGGTCAGTTTTCAAATGTTTTATTTTTGAACGTCAGTTCACATTTGTAGGTGGATCATCAGTGTTACAGCTAAAATTAGCATGTTTAAAGTGATTTTCATGCTTCCAGGGGCCCAAAACACAAGATTTATGGAATGGTTAAAAGTGCATGAAAATGGCCAATTTACTCACTCTGAGTTCTCAAAAAGGGTTTCTTCACCCCGGGAAGTTAATTAAATACCATTTGGAGGCATTTAATGTTCGAGCAAAAACGGCTGATTTTCGACAAAAGAGATAACACCCCCCCATTACGTCATGCTTCAGAAATGTGGAAAATGGTCCGTTTTCAAATGTTTTATTTTTGAACGTCAGTTCACATTTGTAGGTGGATCATCAGTGTTAGAGCTAAAATTAGCATGTTTAAAGTGATTTTCATGCTTCCAGGGGCCCAAAACACAAGATTTATGGAATGGTTAAAAGTGCATGAAAATGGCCAATTTACTCACTCTGAGTTCTCAAAAAGGGTTTCTTCACCCCGGGAAGTTAATTAAATACCATTTGGAGGCATTTAATGTTCGAGCAAAAACGGCTGATTTTCGACAAAAGAGATAACACCCCCCATTACGTCATGCTTCAGAAATGTGGAAAATGGTCCGTTTTCAAATGTTTTATTTTTGAACGTCAGTTCACATTTGTAGGTGGATCATCAGTGTTAGAGCTAAAATTAGCATGTTTAAAGTGATTTTCATGCTTCCAGGGGCTCGGGAAGTTAATTAAATACCATTTGGAGGCATTTAATGTTCAAGCAAAAACGGCTGATTTTCGACAAAAGAGATAACACCCCCCCATTACGTCATGCTTCAGAAATGTGGAAAATGGTCCGTTTTCAAATGTTTTATTTTTGAACGTCAGTTCACATTTGTAGGTGGATCATCAGTGTTAGAGCTAAAATTAGCATGTTTAAAGTGATTTTCATGCTTCCAGGGGCTCGGGAAGTTAATTAAATACCATTTGGAGGCATTTAATGTTCGAGCAAAAACGGCTGATTTTCGACAAAAGAGATAACACCCCCCCATTACGTCATGCTTCAGAAATGTGGAAAATGGTCCGTTTTCAAATGTTTTATTTTTGAACGTCAGTTCACATTTGTAGGTGGATCATCAGTGTTAGAGCTAAAATTAGCATGTTTAAAGTGATTTTCATGCTTCCAGGGGCTCGGGAAGTTAATTAAATACCATTTGGAGGCATTTAATGTTCGAGCAAAAACGGCTGATTTTCGACAAAAGAGATAACACCCCCCCCATTACGTCATGCTTCAGAAATGTGGAAAATGGTCCGTTTTCAAATGTTTTATTTTTGAACGTCAGTTCACATTTGTAGGTGGATCATCAGTGTTAGAGCTAAAATTAGCATGTTTAAAGTGATTTTCATGCTTCCAGGGGCTCGGGAAGTTAATTAAATACAATTTGGAGGCATTTAATGTTCGAGCAAAAACGGCTGATTTTCGACAAAAGAGATAACACCCCCCCATTACGTCATGCTTCAGAAATGTGGAAAATGGTCCGTTTTCAAATGTTTTATTTTTGAACGTCAGTTCACATTTGTAGGTGGATCATCAGTGTTAGAGCTAAAATTAGCATGTTTAAAGTGATTTTCATGCTTCCAGGGGCCCAAAACACAAGATTTATGGAATGGTTAAAAGTGCATGAAAATGGCCAATTTACTCACTCTGAGTTCTCAAAAAGGGTTTCTTCACCCCGGGAAGTTAATTAAATACCATTTGGAGGCATTTAATGTTCGAGCAAAAACGGCTGATTTTCGACAAAAGAGATAACACCCCCCCATTACGTCATGCTTCAGAAATGTGGAAAATGGTCCGTTTTCAAATGTTTTATTTTTGAACGTCAGTTCACATTTGTAGGTGGATCATCAGTGTTAGAGCTAAAATTAGCATGTTTAAAGTGATTTTCATGCTTCCAGGGGCTCGGGAAGTTAATTAAATACCATTTGGAGGCATTTAATGTTCGAGCAAAAACGGCTGATTTTCGACAAAAGAGATAACACCCCCCCATTACGTCATGCTTCAGAAATGTGGAAAATGGTCCGTTTTCAAATGTTTTATTTTTGAACGTCAGTTCACATTTGTAGGTGGATCATCAGTGTTAGAGCTAAAATTAGCATGTTTAAAGTGATTTTCATGCTTCCAGGGGCCCAAAACACAAGATTTATGGAATGGTTAAAAGTGCATGAAAATGGCCAATTTACTCACTCTGAGTTCTCAAAAAGGGTTTCTTCACCCCGGGAAGTTAATTAAATACCATTTGGAGGCATTTAATGTTCGAGCAAAAACGGCTGATTTTCGACAAAAGAGATAACACCCCCCCATTACGTCATGCTTCAGAAATGTGGAAAATGGTCCGTTTTCAAATGTTTTATTTTTGAACGTCAGTTCACATTTGTAGGTGGATCATCAGTGTTAGAGCTAAAATTAGCATGTTTAAAGTGATTTTCATGCTTCCAGGGGCTCGGGAAGTTAATTAAATACCATTTGGAGGCATTTAATGTTCGAGCAAAAACGGCTGATTTTCGACAAAAGAGATAACACCCCCCCATTACGTCATGCTTCAGAAATGTGGAAAATGGTCCGTTTTCAAATGTTTTATTTTTGAACGTCAGTTCACATTTGTAGGTGGATCATCAGTGTTAGAGCTAAAATTAGCATGTTTAAAGTGATTTTCATGCTTCCAGGGGCTCGGGAAGTTAATTAAATACCATTTGGAGGCATTTAATGTTCGAGCAAAAACGGCTGATTTTCGACAAAAGAGATAACACCCCCCCATTACGTCATGCTTCAGAAATGTGGAAAATGGTCCGTTTTCAAATGTTTTATTTTTGAACGTCAGTTCACATTTGTAGGTGGATCATCAGTGTTAGAGCTAAAATTAGCATGTTTAAAGTGATTTTCATGCTTCCAGGGGCTCGGGAAGTTAATTAAATACCATTTCAAGGCATTTAATGTTCGAGCAAAAACGGCTGATTTTCGACAAAAGAGATAACACCCCCCCATTACGTCATGCTTCAGAAATGTGGAAAATGGTCCGTTTTCAAATGTTTTATTTTTGAACGTCAGTTCACATTTGTAGGTGGATCATCAGTGTTAGAGCTAAAATTAGCATGTTTAAAGTGATTTTCATGCTTCCAGGGGCCCAAAACACAAGATTTATGGAATGGTTAAAAGTGCATGAAAATGGCCAATTTACTCACTCTGAGTTCTCAAAAAGGGTTTCTTCACCCCGGGAAGTTAATTAAATACCATTTGGAGGCATTTAATGTTCGAGCAAAAACGGCTGATTTTCGACAAAAGAGATAACACCCCCCCATTACGTCATGCTTCAGAAATGTGGAAAATGGTCCGTTTTCAAATGTTTTATTTTTGAACGTCAGTTCACATTTGTAGGTGGATCATCAGTGTTAGAGCTAAAATTAGCATGTTTAAAGTGATTTTCATGCTTCCAGGGGCTCGGGAAGTTAATTAAATACCATTTGGAGGCATTTAATGTTCGAGCAAAAACGGCTGATTTTCGACAAAAGAGATAACACCCCCCCATTACGTCATGCTTCAGAAATGTGGAAAATGGTCCGTTTTCAAATGTTTTATTTTTGAACGTCAGTTCACATTTGTAGGTGGATCATCAGTGTTAGAGCTAAAATTAGCATGTTTAAAGTGATTTTCATGCTTCCAGGGGCTCGGGAAGTTAATTAAATACCATTTGGAGGCATTTAATGTTCGAGCAAAAACGGCTGATTTTCGACAAAAGAGATAACACCCCCCAATTACGTCATGCTTCAGAAATGTGGAAAATGGTCCGTTTTCAAATGTTTTATTTTTGAACGTCAGTTCACATTTGTAGGTGGATCATCAGTGTTAGAGCTAAAATTAGCATGTTTAAAGTGATTTTCATGCTTCCAGGGGCTCGGGAAGTTAATTAAATACCATTTGGAGGCATTTAATGTTCGAGCAAAAACGGCTGATTTTCGACAAAAGAGATAACACCCCCCCATTACGTCATGCTTCAGAAATGTGGAAAATGGTCCGTTTTCAAATGTTTTATTTTTGAACGTCAGTTCACATTTGTAGGTGGATCATCAGTGTTAGAGCTAAAATTAGCATGTTTAAAGTGATTTTCATGCTTCCAGGGGCTCGGGAAGTTAATTAAATACCATTTGGAGGCATTTAATGTTCGAGCAAAAACGGCTGATTTTCGACAAAAGAGATAACACCCCCCCCATTACGTCATGCTTCAGAAATGTGGAAAATGGTCCGTTTTCAAATGTTTTATTTTTGAACGTCAGTTCACATTTGTAGGTGGATCATCAGTGTTAGAGCTAAAATTAGCATGTTTAAAGAGATTTTCATGCTTCCAGGGGCTCGGGAAGTTAATTAAATACCATTTGGAGGCATTTAATGTTCGAGCAAAAACGGCTGATTTTCGACAAAAGAGATAACACCCCCCCATTACGTCATGCTTCAGAAATGTGGAAAATGGTCCGTTTTCAAATGTTTTATTTTTGAACGTCAGTTCACATTTGTAGGTGGATCATCAGTGTTAGAGCTAAAATTAGCATGTTTAAAGTGATTTTCATGCTTCCAGGGGCTCGGGAAGTTAATTAAATACCATTTGGAGGCATTTAATGTTCGAGCAAAAACGGCTGATTTTCGACAAAAGAGATAACACCCCCCCATTACGTCATGCTTCAGAAATGTGGAAAATGGTCCGTTTTCAAATGTTTTATTTTTGAACGTCAGTTCACATTTGTAGGTGGATCATCAGTGTTAGAGCTAAAATTAGCATGTTTAAAGTGATTTTCATGCTTCCAGGGGCTCGGGAAGTTAATTAAATACCATTTGGAGGCATTTAATGTTCGAGCAAAAACGGCTGATTTTCGACAAAAGAGATAACACCCCCCCATTACGTCATGCTTCAGAAATGTGGAAAATGGTCAGTTTTCAAATGTTTTATTTTTGAACGTCAGTTCACATTTGTAGGTGGATCATCAGTGTTACAGCTAAAATTAGCATGTTTAAAGTGATTTTCATGCTTCCAGGGGCCCAAAACACAAGATTTATGGAATGGTTAAAAGTGCATGAAAATGGCCAATTTACTCACTCTGAGTTCTCAAAAAGGGTTTCTTCACCCCGGGAAGTTAATTAAATACCATTTGGAGGCATTTAATGTTCGAGCAAAAACGGCTGATTTTCGACAAAAGAGATAACACCCCCCCATTACGTCATGCTTCAGAAATGTGGAAAATGGTCCGTTTTCAAATGTTTTATTTTTGAACGTCAGTTCACATTTGTAGGTGGATCATCAGTGTTAGAGCTAAAATTAGCATGTTTAAAGTGATTTTCATGCTTCCAGGGGCCCAAAACACAAGATTTATGGAATGGTTAAAAGTGCATGAAAATGGCCAATTTACTCACTCTGAGTTCTCAAAAAGGGTTTCTTCACCCCGGGAAGTTAATTAAATACCATTTGGAGGCATTTAATGTTCGAGCAAAAACGGCTGATTTTCGACAAAAGAGATAACACCCCCCATTACGTCATGCTTCAGAAATGTGGAAAATGGTCCGTTTTCAAATGTTTTATTTTTGAACGTCAGTTCACATTTGTAGGTGGATCATCAGTGTTAGAGCTAAAATTAGCATGTTTAAAGTGATTTTCATGCTTCCAGGGGCTCGGGAAGTTAATTAAATACCATTTGGAGGCATTTAATGTTCAAGCAAAAACGGCTGATTTTCGACAAAAGAGATAACACCCCCCCATTACGTCATGCTTCAGAAATGTGGAAAATGGTCCGTTTTCAAATGTTTTATTTTTGAACGTCAGTTCACATTTGTAGGTGGATCATCAGTGTTAGAGCTAAAATTAGCATGTTTAAAGTGATTTTCATGCTTCCAGGGGCTCGGGAAGTTAATTAAATACCATTTGGAGGCATTTAATGTTCGAGCAAAAACGGCTGATTTTCGACAAAAGAGATAACACCCCCCCATTACGTCATGCTTCAGAAATGTGGAAAATGGTCCGTTTTCAAATGTTTTATTTTTGAACGTCAGTTCACATTTGTAGGTGGATCATCAGTGTTAGAGCTAAAATTAGCATGTTTAAAGTGATTTTCATGCTTCCAGGGGCTCGGGAAGTTAATTAAATACCATTTGGAGGCATTTAATGTTCGAGCAAAAACGGCTGATTTTCGACAAAAGAGATAACACCCCCCCATTACGTCATGCTTCAGAAATGTGGAAAATGGTCCGTTTTCAAATGTTTTATTTTTGAACGTCAGTTCACATTTGTAGGTGGATCATCAGTGTTAGAGCTAAAATTAGCATGTTTAAAGTGATTTTCATGCTTCCAGGGGCTCGGGAAGTTAATTAAATACCATTTGGAGGCATTTAATGTTCGAGCAAAAACGGCTGATTTTCGACAAAAGAGATAACACCCCCCCCATTACGTCATGCTTCAGAAATGTGGAAAATGGTCCGTTTTCAAATGTTTTATTTTTGAACGTCAGTTCACATTTGTAGGTGGATCATCAGTGTTAGAGCTAAAATTAGCATGTTTAAAGAGATTTTCATGCTTCCAGGGGCTCGGGAAGTTAATTAAATACCATTTGGAGGCATTTAATGTTCGAGCAAAAACGGCTGATTTTCGACAAAAGAGATAACACCCCCCCATTACGTCATGCTTCAGAAATGTGGAAAATGGTCCGTTTTCAAATGTTTTATTTTTGAACGTCAGTTCACATTTGTAGGTGGATCATCAGTGTTAGAGCTAAAATTAGCATGTTTAAAGTGATTTTCATGCTTCCAGGGGCTCGGGAAGTTAATTAAATACCATTTGGAGGCATTTAATGTTCGAGCAAAAACGGCTGATTTTCGACAAAAGAGATAACACCCCCCCATTACGTCATGCTTCAGAAATGTGGAAAATGGTCCGTTTTCAAATGTTTTATTTTTGAACGTCAGTTCACATTTGTAGGTGGATCATCAGTGTTAGAGCTAAAATTAGCATGTTTAAAGTGATTTTCATGCTTCCAGGGGCTCGGGAAGTTAATTAAATACCATTTGGAGGCATTTAATGTTCGAGCAAAAACGGCTGATTTTCGACAAAAGAGATAACACCCCCCCATTACGTCATGCTTCAGAAATGTGGAAAATGGTCAGTTTTCAAATGTTTTATTTTTGAACGTCAGTTCACATTTGTAGGTGGATCATCAGTGTTACAGCTAAAATTAGCATGTTTAAAGTGATTTTCATGCTTCCAGGGGCCCAAAACACAAGATTTATGGAATGGTTAAAAGTGCATGAAAATGGCCAATTTACTCACTCTGAGTTCTCAAAAAGGGTTTCTTCACCCCGGGAAGTTAATTAAATACCATTTGGAGGCATTTAATGTTCGAGCAAAAACGGCTGATTTTCGACAAAAGAGATAACACCCCCCCATTACGTCATGCTTCAGAAATGTGGAAAATGGTCCGTTTTCAAATGTTTTATTTTTGAACGTCAGTTCACATTTGTAGGTGGATCATCAGTGTTAGAGCTAAAATTAGCATGTTTAAAGTGATTTTCATGCTTCCAGGGGCCCAAAACACAAGATTTATGGAATGGTTAAAAGTGCATGAAAATGGCCAATTTACTCACTCTGAGTTCTCAAAAAGGGTTTCTTCACCCCGGGAAGTTAATTAAATACCATTTGGAGGCATTTAATGTTCGAGCAAAAACGGCTGATTTTCGACAAAAGAGATAACACCCCCCATTACGTCATGCTTCAGAAATGTGGAAAATGGTCCGTTTTCAAATGTTTTATTTTTGAACGTCAGTTCACATTTGTAGGTGGATCATCAGTGTTAGAGCTAAAATTAGCATGTTTAAAGTGATTTTCATGCTTCCAGGGGCTCGGGAAGTTAATTAAATACCATTTGGAGGCATTTAATGTTCAAGCAAAAACGGCTGATTTTCGACAAAAGAGATAACACCCCCCCATTACGTCATGCTTCAGAAATGTGGAAAATGGTCCGTTTTCAAATGTTTTATTTTTGAACGTCAGTTCACATTTGTAGGTGGATCATCAGTGTTAGAGCTAAAATTAGCATGTTTAAAGTGATTTTCATGCTTCCAGGGGCTCGGGAAGTTAATTAAATACCATTTGGAGGCATTTAATGTTCGAGCAAAAACGGCTGATTTTCGACAAAAGAGATAACACCCCCCCATTACGTCATGCTTCAGAAATGTGGAAAATGGTCCGTTTTCAAATGTTTTATTTTTGAACGTCAGTTCACATTTGTAGGTGGATCATCAGTGTTAGAGCTAAAATTAGCATGTTTAAAGTGATTTTCATGCTTCCAGGGGCTCGGGAAGTTAATTAAATACCATTTGGAGGCATTTAATGTTCGAGCAAAAACGGCTGATTTTCGACAAAAGAGATAACACCCCCCCCATTACGTCATGCTTCAGAAATGTGGAAAATGGTCCGTTTTCAAATGTTTTATTTTTGAACGTCAGTTCACATTTGTAGGTGGATCATCAGTGTTAGAGCTAAAATTAGCATGTTTAAAGTGATTTTCATGCTTCCAGGGGCTCGGGAAGTTAATTAAATACCATTTGGAGGCATTTAATGTTCGAGCAAAAACGGCTGATTTTCGACAAAAGAGATAACACCCCCCCATTACGTCATGCTTCAGAAATGTGGAAAATGGTCCGTTTTCAAATGTTTTATTTTTGAACGTCAGTTCACATTTGTAGGTGGATCATCAGTGTTAGAGCTAAAATTAGCATGTTTAAAGTGATTTTCATGCTTCCAGGGGCCCAAAACACAAGATTTATGGAATGGTTAAAAGTGCATGAAAATGGCCAATTTACTCACTCTGAGTTCTCAAAAAGGGTTTCTTCACCCCGGGAAGTTAATTAAATACCATTTGGAGGCATTTAATGTTCGAGCAAAAACGGCTGATTTTCGACAAAAGAGATAACACCCCCCCATTACGTCATGCTTCAGAAATGTGGAAAATGGTCCGTTTTCAAATGTTTTATTTTTGAACGTCAGTTCACATTTGTAGGTGGATCATCAGTGTTAGAGCTAAAATTAGCATGTTTAAAGTGATTTTCATGCTTCCAGGGGCTCGGGAAGTTAATTAAATACAATTTGGAGGCATTTAATGTTCGAGCAAAAACGGCTGATTTTCGACAAAAGAGATAACACCCCCCCATTACGTCATGCTTCAGAAATGTGGAAAATGGTCCGTTTTCAAATGTTTTATTTTTGAACGTCAGTTCACATTTGTAGGTGGATCATCAGTGTTAGAGCTAAAATTAGCATGTTTAAAGTGATTTTCATGCTTCCAGGGGCCCAAAACACAAGATTTATGGAATGGTTAAAAGTGCATGAAAATGGCCAATTTACTCACTCTGAGTTCTCAAAAAGGGTTTCTTCACCCCGGGAAGTTAATTAAATACCATTTGGAGGCATTTAATGTTCGAGCAAAAACGGCTGATTTTCGACAAAAGAGATAACACCCCCCCATTACGTCATGCTTCAGAAATGTGGAAAATGGTCCGTTTTCAAATGTTTTATTTTTGAACGTCAGTTCACATTTGTAGGTGGATCATCAGTGTTAGAGCTAAAATTAGCATGTTTAAAGTGATTTTCATGCTTCCAGGGGCTCGGGAAGTTAATTAAATACCATTTGGAGGCATTTAATGTTCGAGCAAAAACGGCTGATTTTCGACAAAAGAGATAACACCCCCCCATTACGTCATGCTTCAGAAATGTGGAAAATGGTCCGTTTTCAAATGTTTTATTTTTGAACGTCAGTTCACATTTGTAGGTGGATCATCAGTGTTAGAGCTAAAATTAGCATGTTTAAAGTGATTTTCATGCTTCCAGGGGCCCAAAACACAAGATTTATGGAATGGTTAAAAGTGCATGAAAATGGCCAATTTACTCACTCTGAGTTCTCAAAAAGGGTTTCTTCACCCCGGGAAGTTAATTAAATACCATTTGGAGGCATTTAATGTTCGAGCAAAAACGGCTGATTTTCGACAAAAGAGATAACACCCCCCCATTACGTCATGCTTCAGAAATGTGGAAAATGGTCCGTTTTCAAATGTTTTATTTTTGAACGTCAGTTCACATTTGTAGGTGGATCATCAGTGTTAGAGCTAAAATTAGCATGTTTAAAGTGATTTTCATGCTTCCAGGGGCTCGGGAAGTTAATTAAATACCATTTGGAGGCATTTAATGTTCGAGCAAAAACGGCTGATTTTCGACAAAAGAGATAACACCCCCCCATTACGTCATGCTTCAGAAATGTGGAAAATGGTCCGTTTTCAAATGTTTTATTTTTGAACGTCAGTTCACATTTGTAGGTGGATCATCAGTGTTAGAGCTAAAATTAGCATGTTTAAAGTGATTTTCATGCTTCCAGGGGCTCGGGAAGTTAATTAAATACCATTTGGAGGCATTTAATGTTCGAGCAAAAACGGCTGATTTTCGACAAAAGAGATAACACCCCCCCATTACGTCATGCTTCAGAAAT
This sequence comes from Lissotriton vulgaris, assembly GCF_964263255.1. NCBI lineage: Eukaryota > Metazoa > Chordata > Amphibia > Caudata > Salamandridae > Lissotriton > Lissotriton vulgaris. The sequence continues at coordinate 45,297 of NW_028244349.1, forward strand.
GTGGAAAATGGTCCGTTTTCAAATGTTTTATTTTTGAACGTCAGTTCACATTTGTAGGTGGATCATCAGTGTTAGAGCTAAAATTAGCATGTTTAAAGTGATTTTCATGCTTCCAGGGGCTCGGGAAGTTAATTAAATACCATTTCAAGGCATTTAATGTTCGAGCAAAAACGGCTGATTTTCGACAAAAGAGATAACACCCCCCCATTACGTCATGCTTCAGAAATGTGGAAAATGGTCCGTTTTCAAATGTTTTATTTTTGAACGTCAGTTCACATTTGTAGGTGGATCATCAGTGTTAGAGCTAAAATTAGCATGTTTAAAGTGATTTTCATGCTTCCAGGGGCCCAAAACACAAGATTTATGGAATGGTTAAAAGTGCATGAAAATGGCCAATTTACTCACTCTGAGTTCTCAAAAAGGGTTTCTTCACCCCGGGAAGTTAATTAAATACCATTTGGAGGCATTTAATGTTCGAGCAAAAACGGCTGATTTTCGACAAAAGAGATAACACCCCCCCATTACGTCATGCTTCAGAAATGTGGAAAATGGTCCGTTTTCAAATGTTTTATTTTTGAACGTCAGTTCACATTTGTAGGTGGATCATCAGTGTTAGAGCTAAAATTAGCATGTTTAAAGTGATTTTCATGCTTCCAGGGGCTCGGGAAGTTAATTAAATACCATTTGGAGGCATTTAATGTTCGAGCAAAAACGGCTGATTTTCGACAAAAGAGATAACACCCCCCCATTACGTCATGCTTCAGAAATGTGGAAAATGGTCCGTTTTCAAATGTTTTATTTTTGAACGTCAGTTCACATTTGTAGGTGGATCATCAGTGTTAGAGCTAAAATTAGCATGTTTAAAGTGATTTTCATGCTTCCAGGGGCTCGGGAAGTTAATTAAATACCATTTGGAGGCATTTAATGTTCGAGCAAAAACGGCTGATTTTCGACAAAAGAGATAACACCCCCCAATTACGTCATGCTTCAGAAATGTGGAAAATGGTCCGTTTTCAAATGTTTTATTTTTGAACGTCAGTTCACATTTGTAGGTGGATCATCAGTGTTAGAGCTAAAATTAGCATGTTTAAAGTGATTTTCATGCTTCCAGGGGCTCGGGAAGTTAATTAAATACCATTTGGAGGCATTTAATGTTCGAGCAAAAACGGCTGATTTTCGACAAAAGAGATAACACCCCCCCATTACGTCATGCTTCAGAAATGTGGAAAATGGTCCGTTTTCAAATGTTTTATTTTTGAACGTCAGTTCACATTTGTAGGTGGATCATCAGTGTTAGAGCTAAAATTAGCATGTTTAAAGTGATTTTCATGCTTCCAGGGGCTCGGGAAGTTAATTAAATACCATTTGGAGGCATTTAATGTTCGAGCAAAAACGGCTGATTTTCGACAAAAGAGATAACACCCCCCCCATTACGTCATGCTTCAGAAATGTGGAAAATGGTCCGTTTTCAAATGTTTTATTTTTGAACGTCAGTTCACATTTGTAGGTGGATCATCAGTGTTAGAGCTAAAATTAGCATGTTTAAAGAGATTTTCATGCTTCCAGGGGCTCGGGAAGTTAATTAAATACCATTTGGAGGCATTTAATGTTCGAGCAAAAACGGCTGATTTTCGACAAAAGAGATAACACCCCCCCATTACGTCATGCTTCAGAAATGTGGAAAATGGTCCGTTTTCAAATGTTTTATTTTTGAACGTCAGTTCACATTTGTAGGTGGATCATCAGTGTTAGAGCTAAAATTAGCATGTTTAAAGTGATTTTCATGCTTCCAGGGGCTCGGGAAGTTAATTAAATACCATTTGGAGGCATTTAATGTTCGAGCAAAAACGGCTGATTTTCGACAAAAGAGATAACACCCCCCCATTACGTCATGCTTCAGAAATGTGGAAAATGGTCCGTTTTCAAATGTTTTATTTTTGAACGTCAGTTCACATTTGTAGGTGGATCATCAGTGTTAGAGCTAAAATTAGCATGTTTAAAGTGATTTTCATGCTTCCAGGGGCTCGGGAAGTTAATTAAATACCATTTGGAGGCATTTAATGTTCGAGCAAAAACGGCTGATTTTCGACAAAAGAGATAACACCCCCCCATTACGTCATGCTTCAGAAATGTGGAAAATGGTCAGTTTTCAAATGTTTTATTTTTGAACGTCAGTTCACATTTGTAGGTGGATCATCAGTGTTACAGCTAAAATTAGCATGTTTAAAGTGATTTTCATGCTTCCAGGGGCCCAAAACACAAGATTTATGGAATGGTTAAAAGTGCATGAAAATGGCCAATTTACTCACTCTGAGTTCTCAAAAAGGGTTTCTTCACCCCGGGAAGTTAATTAAATACCATTTGGAGGCATTTAATGTTCGAGCAAAAACGGCTGATTTTCGACAAAAGAGATAACACCCCCCCATTACGTCATGCTTCAGAAATGTGGAAAATGGTCCGTTTTCAAATGTTTTATTTTTGAACGTCAGTTCACATTTGTAGGTGGATCATCAGTGTTAGAGCTAAAATTAGCATGTTTAAAGTGATTTTCATGCTTCCAGGGGCCCAAAACACAAGATTTATGGAATGGTTAAAAGTGCATGAAAATGGCCAATTTACTCACTCTGAGTTCTCAAAAAGGGTTTCTTCACCCCGGGAAGTTAATTAAATACCATTTGGAGGCATTTAATGTTCGAGCAAAAACGGCTGATTTTCGACAAAAGAGATAACACCCCCCATTACGTCATGCTTCAGAAATGTGGAAAATGGTCCGTTTTCAAATGTTTTATTTTTGAACGTCAGTTCACATTTGTAGGTGGATCATCAGTGTTAGAGCTAAAATTAGCATGTTTAAAGTGATTTTCATGCTTCCAGGGGCTCGGGAAGTTAATTAAATACCATTTGGAGGCATTTAATGTTCAAGCAAAAACGGCTGATTTTCGACAAAAGAGATAACACCCCCCCATTACGTCATGCTTCAGAAATGTGGAAAATGGTCCGTTTTCAAATGTTTTATTTTTGAACGTCAGTTCACATTTGTAGGTGGATCATCAGTGTTAGAGCTAAAATTAGCATGTTTAAAGTGATTTTCATGCTTCCAGGGGCTCGGGAAGTTAATTAAATACCATTTGGAGGCATTTAATGTTCGAGCAAAAACGGCTGATTTTCGACAAAAGAGATAACACCCCCCCATTACGTCATGCTTCAGAAATGTGGAAAATGGTCCGTTTTCAAATGTTTTATTTTTGAACGTCAGTTCACATTTGTAGGTGGATCATCAGTGTTAGAGCTAAAATTAGCATGTTTAAAGTGATTTTCATGCTTCCAGGGGCTCGGGAAGTTAATTAAATACCATTTGGAGGCATTTAATGTTCGAGCAAAAACGGCTGATTTTCGACAAAAGAGATAACACCCCCCCATTACGTCATGCTTCAGAAATGTGGAAAATGGTCCGTTTTCAAATGTTTTATTTTTGAACGTCAGTTCACATTTGTAGGTGGATCATCAGTGTTAGAGCTAAAATTAGCATGTTTAAAGTGATTTTCATGCTTCCAGGGGCTCGGGAAGTTAATTAAATACCATTTGGAGGCATTTAATGTTCGAGCAAAAACGGCTGATTTTCGACAAAAGAGATAACACCCCCCCCATTACGTCATGCTTCAGAAATGTGGAAAATGGTCCGTTTTCAAATGTTTTATTTTTGAACGTCAGTTCACATTTGTAGGTGGATCATCAGTGTTAGAGCTAAAATTAGCATGTTTAAAGAGATTTTCATGCTTCCAGGGGCTCGGGAAGTTAATTAAATACCATTTGGAGGCATTTAATGTTCGAGCAAAAACGGCTGATTTTCGACAAAAGAGATAACACCCCCCCATTACGTCATGCTTCAGAAATGTGGAAAATGGTCCGTTTTCAAATGTTTTATTTTTGAACGTCAGTTCACATTTGTAGGTGGATCATCAGTGTTAGAGCTAAAATTAGCATGTTTAAAGTGATTTTCATGCTTCCAGGGGCTCGGGAAGTTAATTAAATACCATTTGGAGGCATTTAATGTTCGAGCAAAAACGGCTGATTTTCGACAAAAGAGATAACACCCCCCCATTACGTCATGCTTCAGAAATGTGGAAAATGGTCCGTTTTCAAATGTTTTATTTTTGAACGTCAGTTCACATTTGTAGGTGGATCATCAGTGTTAGAGCTAAAATTAGCATGTTTAAAGTGATTTTCATGCTTCCAGGGGCTCGGGAAGTTAATTAAATACCATTTGGAGGCATTTAATGTTCGAGCAAAAACGGCTGATTTTCGACAAAAGAGATAACACCCCCCCATTACGTCATGCTTCAGAAATGTGGAAAATGGTCAGTTTTCAAATGTTTTATTTTTGAACGTCAGTTCACATTTGTAGGTGGATCATCAGTGTTACAGCTAAAATTAGCATGTTTAAAGTGATTTTCATGCTTCCAGGGGCCCAAAACACAAGATTTATGGAATGGTTAAAAGTGCATGAAAATGGCCAATTTACTCACTCTGAGTTCTCAAAAAGGGTTTCTTCACCCCGGGAAGTTAATTAAATACCATTTGGAGGCATTTAATGTTCGAGCAAAAACGGCTGATTTTCGACAAAAGAGATAACACCCCCCCATTACGTCATGCTTCAGAAATGTGGAAAATGGTCCGTTTTCAAATGTTTTATTTTTGAACGTCAGTTCACATTTGTAGGTGGATCATCAGTGTTAGAGCTAAAATTAGCATGTTTAAAGTGATTTTCATGCTTCCAGGGGCCCAAAACACAAGATTTATGGAATGGTTAAAAGTGCATGAAAATGGCCAATTTACTCACTCTGAGTTCTCAAAAAGGGTTTCTTCACCCCGGGAAGTTAATTAAATACCATTTGGAGGCATTTGATGTTCGAGCAAAAACGGCTGATTTTCGACAAAAGAGATAACACCCCCCATTACGTCATGCTTCAGAAATGTGGAAAATGGTCCGTTTTCAAATGTTTTATTTTTGAACGTCAGTTCACATTTGTAGGTGGATCATCAGTGTTAGAGCTAAAATTAGCATGTTTAAAGTGATTTTCATGCTTCCAGGGGCTCGGGAAGTTAATTAAATACCATTTGGAGGCATTTAATGTTCAAGCAAAAACGGCTGATTTTCGACAAAAGAGATAACACCCCCCCATTACGTCATGCTTCAGAAATGTGGAAAATGGTCCGTTTTCAAATGTTTTATTTTTGAACGTCAGTTCACATTTGTAGGTGGATCATCAGTGTTAGAGCTAAAATTAGCATGTTTAAAGTGATTTTCATGCTTCCAGGGGCTCGGGAAGTTAATTAAATACCATTTGGAGGCATTTAATGTTCGAGCAAAAACGGCTGATTTTCGACAAAAGAGATAACACCCCCCCATTACGTCATGCTTCAGAAATGTGGAAAATGGTCCGTTTTCAAATGTTTTATTTTTGAACGTCAGTTCACATTTGTAGGTGGATCATCAGTGTTAGAGCTAAAATTAGCATGTTTAAAGTGATTTTCATGCTTCCAGGGGCTCGGGAAGTTAATTAAATACCATTTGGAGGCATTTAATGTTCGAGCAAAAACGGCTGATTTTCGACAAAAGAGATAACACCCCCCCCATTACGTCATGCTTCAGAAATGTGGAAAATGGTCCGTTTTCAAATGTTTTATTTTTGAACGTCAGTTCACATTTGTAGGTGGATCATCAGTGTTAGAGCTAAAATTAGCATGTTTAAAGTGATTTTCATGCTTCCAGGGGCTCGGGAAGTTAATTAAATACCATTTGGAGGCATTTAATGTTCGAGCAAAAACGGCTGATTTTCGACAAAAGAGATAACACCCCCCCATTACGTCATGCTTCAGAAATGTGGAAAATGGTCCGTTTTCAAATGTTTTATTTTTGAACGTCAGTTCACATTTGTAGGTGGATCATCAGTGTTAGAGCTAAAATTAGCATGTTTAAAGTGATTTTCATGCTTCCAGGGGCCCAAAACACAAGATTTATGGAATGGTTAAAAGTGCATGAAAATGGCCAATTTACTCACTCTGAGTTCTCAAAAAGGGTTTCTTCACCCCGGGAAGTTAATTAAATACCATTTGGAGGCATTTAATGTTCGAGCAAAAACGGCTGATTTTCGACAAAAGAGATAACACCCCCCCATTACGTCATGCTTCAGAAATGTGGAAAATGGTCCGTTTTCAAATGTTTTATTTTTGAACGTCAGTTCACATTTGTAGGTGGATCATCAGTGTTAGAGCTAAAATTAGCATGTTTAAAGTGATTTTCATGCTTCCAGGGGCTCGGGAAGTTAATTAAATACCATTTGGAGGCATTTAATGTTCGAGCAAAAACGGCTGATTTTCGACAAAAGAGATAACACCCCCCCATTACGTCATGCTTCAGAAATGTGGAAAATGGTCCGTTTTCAAATGTTTTATTTTTGAACGTCAGTTCACATTTGTAGGTGGATCATCAGTGTTAGAGCTAAAATTAGCATGTTTAAAGTGATTTTCATGCTTCCAGGGGCCCAAAACACAAGATTTATGGAATGGTTAAAAGTGCATGAAAATGGCCAATTTACTCACTCTGAGTTCTCAAAAAGGGTTTCTTCACCCCGGGAAGTTAATTAAATACCATTTGGAGGCATTTAATGTTCGAGCAAAAACGGCTGATTTTCGACAAAAGAGATAACACCCCCCCATTACGTCATGCTTCAGAAATGTGGAAAATGGTCCGTTTTCAAATGTTTTATTTTTGAACGTCAGTTCACATTTGTAGGTGGATCATCAGTGTTAGAGCTAAAATTAGCATGTTTAAAGTGATTTTCATGCTTCCAGGGGCTCGGGAAGTTAATTAAATACCATTTGGAGGCATTTAATGTTCGAGCAAAAACGGCTGATTTTCGACAAAAGAGATAACACCCCCCCATTACGTCATGCTTCAGAAATGTGGAAAATGGTCCGTTTTCAAATGTTTTATTTTTGAACGTCAGTTCACATTTGTAGGTGGATCATCAGTGTTAGAGCTAAAATTAGCATGTTTAAAGTGATTTTCATGCTTCCAGGGGCTCGGGAAGTTAATTAAATACCATTTGGAGGCATTTAATGTTCGAGCAAAAACGGCTGATTTTCGACAAAAGAGATAACACCCCCCCATTACGTCATGCTTCAGAAATGTGGAAAATGGTCCGTTTTCAAATGTTTTATTTTTGAACGTCAGTTCACATTTGTAGGTGGATCATCAGTGTTAGAGCTAAAATTAGCATGTTTAAAGTGATTTTCATGCTTCCAGGGGCTCGGGAAGTTAATTAAATACCATTTCAAGGCATTTAATGTTCGAGCAAAAACGGCTGATTTTCGACAAAAGAGATAACACCCCCCCATTACGTCATGCTTCAGAAATGTGGAAAATGGTCCGTTTTCAAATGTTTTATTTTTGAACGTCAGTTCACATTTGTAGGTGGATCATCAGTGTTAGAGCTAAAATTAGCATGTTTAAAGTGATTTTCATGCTTCCAGGGGCCCAAAACACAAGATTTATGGAATGGTTAAAAGTGCATGAAAATGGCCAATTTACTCACTCTGAGTTCTCAAAAAGGGTTTCTTCACCCCGGGAAGTTAATTAAATACCATTTGGAGGCATTTAATGTTCGAGCAAAAACGGCTGATTTTCGACAAAAGAGATAACACCCCCCCATTACGTCATGCTTCAGAAATGTGGAAAATGGTCCGTTTTCAAATGTTTTATTTTTGAACGTCAGTTCACATTTGTAGGTGGATCATCAGTGTTAGAGCTAAAATTAGCATGTTTAAAGTGATTTTCATGCTTCCAGGGGCTCGGGAAGTTAATTAAATACCATTTGGAGGCATTTAATGTTCGAGCAAAAACGGCTGATTTTCGACAAAAGAGATAACACCCCCCCATTACGTCATGCTTCAGAAATGTGGAAAATGGTCCGTTTTCAAATGTTTTATTTTTGAACGTCAGTTCACATTTGTAGGTGGATCATCAGTGTTAGAGCTAAAATTAGCATGTTTAAAGTGATTTTCATGCTTCCAGGGGCTCGGGAAGTTAATTAAATACCATTTGGAGGCATTTAATGTTCGAGCAAAAACGGCTGATTTTCGACAAAAGAGATAACACCCCCCATTACGTCATGCTTCAGAAATGTGGAAAATGGTCCGTTTTCAAATGTTTTATTTTTGAACGTCAGTTCACATTTGTAGGTGGATCATCAGTGTTAGAGCTAAAATTAGCATGTTTAAAGTGATTTTCATGCTTCCAGGGGCTCGGGAAGTTAATTAAATACCATTTGGAGGCATTTAATGTTCGAGCAAAAACGGCTGATTTTCGACAAAAGAGATAACACCCCCCCATTACGTCATGCTTCAGAAATGTGGAAAATGGTCCGTTTTCAAATGTTTTATTTTTGAACGTCAAGTTCACATTTGTAGGTGGATCATCAGTGTTAGAGCTAAAATTAGCATGTTTAAAGTGATTTTCATGCTTCCAGGGGCTCGGGAAGTTAATTAAATACCATTTGGAGGCATTTAATGTTCGAGCAAAAACGGCTGATTTTCGACAAAAGAGATAACACCCCCCCATTACGTCATGCTTCAGAAATGTGGAAAATGGTCCGTTTTCAAATGTTTTATTTTTGAACGTCAGTTCACATTTGTAGGTGGATCATCAGTGTTAGAGCTAAAATTAGCATGTTTAAAGTGATTTTCATGCTTCCAGGGGCTCGGGAAGTTAATTAAATACCATTTGGAGGCATTTAATGTTCGAGCAAAAACGGCTGATTTTCGACAAAAGAGATAACACCCCCCCATTACGTCATGCTTCAGAAATGTGGAAAATGGTCCGTTTTCAAATGTTTTATTTTTGAACGTCAGTTCACATTTGTAGGTGGATCATCAGTGTTAGAGCTAAAATTAGCATGTTTAAAGTGATTTTCATGCTTCCAGGGGCTCGGGAAGTTAATTAAATACCATTTGGAGGCATTTAATGTTCGAGCAAAAACGGCTGATTTTCGACAAAAGAGATAACACCCCCCCATTACGTCATGCTTCAGAAATGTGGAAAATGGTCCGTTTTCAAATGTTTTATTTTTGAACGTCAGTTCACATTTGTAGGTGGATCATCAGTGTTAGAGCTAAAATTCGCATGTTTAAAGTGATTTTCATGCTTCCAGGGGCTCGGGAAGTTAATTAAATACCATTTGGAGGCATTTAATGTTCGAGCAAAAACGGCTGATTTTCGACAAAAGAGATAACACCCCCCCATTACGTCATGCTTCAGAAATGTGGAAAATGGTCCGTTTTCAAATGTTTTATTTTTGAACGTCAGTTCACATTTGTAGGTGGATCATCAGTGTTAGAGCTAAAATTAGCATGTTTAAAGTGATTTTCATGCTTCCAGGGGCTCGGGAAGTTAATTAAATACCATTTGGAGGCATTTAATGTTCGAGCAAAAACGGCTGATTTTCGACAAAAGAGATAACACCCCCCCATTACGTCATGCTTCAGAAATGTGGAAAATGGTCCGTTTTCAAATGTTTTATTTTTGAACGTCAGTTCACATTTGTAGGTGGATCATCAGTGTTAGAGCTAAAATTAGCATGTTTAAAGTGATTTTCATGCTTCCAGGGGCCCAAAACACAAGATTTATGGAATGGTTAAAAGTGCATGAAAATGGCCAATTTACTCACTCTGAGTTCTCAAAAAGGGTTTCTTCACCCCGGGAAGTTAATTAAATACCATTTGGAGGCATTTAATGTTCGAGCAAAAACGGCTGATTTTCGACAAAAGAGATAACACCCCCCCATTACGTCATGCTTCAGAAATGTGGAAAATGGTCCGTTTTCAAATGTTTTATTTTTGAACGTCAGTTCACATTTGTAGGTGGATCATCAGTGTTAGAGCTAAAATTAGCATGTTTAAAGTGATTTTCATGCTTCCAGGGGCTCGGGAAGTTAATTAAATACCATTTGGAGGCATTTAATGTTCGAGCAAAAACGGCTGATTTTCGACAAAAGAGATAACACCCCCCCATTACGTCATGCTTCAGAAATGTGGAAAATGGTCCGTTTTCAAATGTTTTATTTTTGAACGTCAGTTCACATTTGTAGGTGGATCATCAGTGTTAGAGCTAAAATTAGCATGTTTAAAGTGATTTTCATGCTTCCAGGGGCTCGGGAAGTTAATTAAATACCATTTGGAGGCATTTAATGTTCGAGCAAAAACGGCTGATTTTCGACAAAAGAGATAACACCCCCCATTACGTCATGCTTCAGAAATGTGGAAAATGGTCCGTTTTCAAATGTTTTATTTTTGAACGTCAGTTCACATTTGTAGGTGGATCATCAGTGTTAGAGCTAAAATTAGCATGTTTAAAGTGATTTTCATGCTTCCAGGGGCTCGGGAAGTTAATTAAATACCATTTGGAGGCATTTAATGTTCGAGCAAAAACGGCTGATTTTCGACAAAAGAGATAACACCCCCCCATTACGTCATGCTTCAGAAATGTGGAAAATGGTCCGTTTTCAAATGTTTTATTTTTGAACGTCAGTTCACATTTGTAGGTGGATCATCAGTGTTAGAGCTAAAATTAGCATGTTTAAAGTGATTTTCATGCTTCCAGGGGCTCGGGAAGTTAATTAAATACCATTTGGAGGCATTTAATGTTCGAGCAAAAACGGCTGATTTTCGACAAAAGAGATAACACCCCCCCATTACGTCATGCTTCAGAAATGTGGAAAATGGTCCGTTTTCAAATGTTTTATTTTTGAACGTCAGTTCACATTTGTAGGTGGATCATCAGTGTTAGAGCTAAAATTAGCATGTTTAAAGTGATTTTCATGCTTCCAGGGGCTCGGGAAGTTAATTAAATACCATTTGGAGGCATTTAATGTTCGAGCAAAAACGGCTGATTTTCGACAAAAGAGATAACACCCCCCCATTACGTCATGCTTCAGAAATGTGGAAAATGGTCCGTTTTCAAATGTTTTATTTTTGAACGTCAGTTCACATTTGTAGGTGGATCATCAGTGTTAGAGCTAAAATTAGCATGTTTAAAGTGATTTTCATGCTTCCAGGGGCTCGGGAAGTTAATTAAATACCATTTGGAGGCATTTAATGTTCGAGCAAAAACGGCTGATTTTCGACAAAAGAGATAACACCCCCCCATTACGTCATGCTTCAGAAATGTGGAAAATGGTCCGTTTTCAAATGTTTTATTTTTGAACGTCAGTTCACATTTGTAGGTGGATCATCAGTGTTAGAGCTAAAATTCGCATGTTTAAAGTGATTTTCATGCTTCCAGGGGCTCGGGAAGTTAATTAAATACCATTTGGAGGCATTTAATGTTCGAGCAAAAACGGCTGATTTTCGACAAAAGAGATAACACCCCCCCATTACGTCATGCTTCAGAAATGTGGAAAATGGTCCGTTTTCAAATGTTTTATTTTTGAACGTCAGTTCACATTTGTAGGTGGATCATCAGTGTTAGAGCTAAAATTAGCATGTTTAAAGTGATTTTCATGCTTCCAGGGGCTCGGGAAGTTAATTAAATACCATTTGGAGGCATTTAATGTTCGAGCAAAAACGGCTGATTTTCGACAAAAGAGATAACACCCCCCCATTACGTCATGCTTCAGAAATGTGGAAAATGGTCCGTTTTCAAATGTTTTATTTTTGAACGTCAGTTCACATTTGTAGGTGGATCATCAGTGTTAGAGCTAAAATTAGCATGTTTAAAGTGATTTTCATGCTTCCAGGGGCTCGGGAAGTTAATTAAATACCATTTGGAGGCATTTAATGTTCGAGCAAAAACGGCTGATTTTCGACAAAAGAGATAACACCCCCCCATTACGTCATGCTTCAGAAATGTGGAAAATGGTCCGTTTTCAAATGTTTTATTTTTGAACGTCAGTTCACATTTGTAGGTGGATCATCAGTGTTAGAGCTAAAATTAGCATGTTTAAAGTGATTTTCATGCTTCTGGGGGCTCGGGAAGTTAATTAAATACCATTTGGAGGCATTCAATGTTCGAGCAAAAACGGCTGATTTTCGACAAAAGAGATAACACCCCCCCATTACGTCATGCTTCAGAAATGTGGAAAATGGTCCGTTTTAAAATGTTTTATTTTTGAACGTCAGTTCACATTTGTAGGTGGATCATCAGTGTTAGAGCTAAAATTAGCATGTTTAAAGTGATTTTCATGCTTCCAGGGGCTCCGGAAGTTAATTAAATACCATTTGGAGGCATTTAATGTTCGAGCAAAAACGGCTGATTTTCGACAAAAGAGATAACACCCCCCCATTACGTCATGCTTCAGAAATGTGGAAAATGGTCCGTTTTCAAATGTTTTATTTTTGAACGTCAGTTCACATTTGTAGGTGGATCATCAGTGTTAGAGCTAAAATTAGCATGTTTAAAGTGATTTTCATGCTTCCAGGGGCTCGGGAAGTTAATTAAATACCATTTGGAGGCATTTAATGTTCGAGCAAAAACGGCTGATTTTCGACAAAAGAGATAACACCCCCCCATTACGTCATGCTTCAGAAATGTGGAAAATGGTCCGTTTTAAAATGTTTTATTTTTGAACGTCAGTTCACATTTGTAGGTGGATCATCAGTGTTAGAGCTAAAATTAGCATGTTTAAAGTGATTTTCATGCTTCCAGGGGCTCGGGAAGTTAATTAAATACCATTTGGAGGCATTTAATGTTCGAGCAAAAACGGCTGATTTTCGACAAAAGAGATAACACCCCCCCATTACGTCATGCTTCAGAAATGTGGAAAATGGTCCGTTTTCAAATGTTTTATTTTTGAACGTCAGTTCACATTTGTAGGTGGATCATCAGTGTTAGAGCTAAAATTAGCATGTTTAAAGTGATTTTCATGCTTCCAGGGGCTCGGGAAGTTAATTAAATACCATTTGGAGGCATTTAATGTTCGAGCAAAAACGGCTGATTTTCGACAAAAGAGATAACACCCCCCCATTACGTCATGCTTCAGAAATGTGGAAAATGGTCCGTTTTCAAATGTTTTATTTTTGAACGTCAGTTCACATTTGTAGGTGGATCATCAGTGTTAGAGCTAAAATTAGCATGTTTAAAGTGATTTTCATGCTTCCAGGGGCTCGGGAAGTTAATTAAATACCATTTGGAGGCATTTAATGTTCGAGCAAAAACGGCTGATTTTCGACAAAAGAGATAACACCCCCCCATTACGTCATGCTTCAGAAATGTGGAAAATGGTCCGTTTTCAAATGTTTTATTTTTGAACGTCAGTTCACATTTGTAGGTGGATCATCAGTGTTAGAGCTAAAATTAGCATGTTTAAAGTGATTTTCATGCTTCCAGGGGCTCGGGAAGTTAATTAAATACCATTTGGAGGCATTTAATGTTCGAGCAAAAACGGCTGATTTTCGACAAAAGAGATAACACCCCCCCCATTACGTCATGCTTCAGAAATGTGGAAAATGGTCCGTTTTCAAATGTTTTATTTTTGAAAGTCAGTTCACATTTGTAGGTGGATCATCAGTGTTAGAGCTAAAATTAGCATGTTTAAAGTGATTTTCATGCTTCCAGGGGCTCGGGAAGTTAATTAAATACCATTTGGAGGCATTTAATGTTCGAGCAAAAACGGCTGATTTTCGACAAAAGAGATAACACCCCCCCATTACGTCATGCTTCAGAAATGTGGAAAATGGTCCGTTTTCAAATGTTTTATTTTTGAACGTCAGTTCACATTTGTAGGTGGATCATCAGTGTTAGAGCTAAAATTAGCATGTTTAAAGTGATTTTCATGCTTCCAGGGGCTCGGGAAGTTAATTAAATACCATTTGGAGGCATTTAATGTTCGAGCAAAAACGGCTGATTTTCGACAAAAGAGATAACACCCCCCCATTACGTCATGCTTCAGAAATGTGGAAAATGGTCCGTTTTCAAATGTTTTATTTTTGAACGTCAGTTCACATTTGTAGGTGGATCATCAGTGTTAGAGCTAAAATTAGCATGTTTAAAGTGATTTTCATGCTTCCAGGGGCTCGGGAAGTTAATTAAATACCATTTGGAGGCATTTAATGTTCGAGCAAAAACGGCTGATTTTCGACAAAAGAGATAACACCCCCCCCCATTACGTCATGCTTCAGAAATGTGGAAAATGGTCCGTTTTCAAATGTTTTATTTTTGAACGTCAGTTCACATTTGTAGGTGGATCATCAGTGTTAGAGCTAAAATTAGCATGTTTAAACTGATTTTCATGCTTCCAGGGGCCCAAAACACAAGATTTATGGAATGGTTAAAAGTGCATGAAAATGGCCAATTTACTCACTCTGAGTTCTCAAAAAGGGTTTCTTCACCCCGGGAAGTTAATTAAATACCATTTGGAGGCATTTAATGTTCGAGCAAAAACGGCTGATTTTCGACAAAAGAGATAACACCCCCCCATTACGTCATGCTTCAGAAATGTGGAAAATGGTCCGTTTTCAAATGTTTTATTTTTGAACGTCAGTTCACATTTGTAGGTGGATCATCAGTGTTAGAGCTAAAATTAGCATGTTTAAAGTGATTTTCATGCTTCCAGGGGCCCAAAACACAAGATTTATGGAATGGTTAAAAGTGCATGAAAATGGCCAATTTACTCACTCTGAGTTCTCAAAAAGGGTTTCTTCACCCCGGGAAGTTAATTAAATACCATTTGGAGGCATTTAATGTTCGAGCAAAAACGGCTGATTTTCGACAAAAGAGATAACACCCCCCCATTACGTCATGCTTCAGAAATGTGGAAAATGGTCCGTTTTCAAATGTTTTATTTTTGAACGTCAGTTCACATTTGTAGGTGGATCATCAGTGTTAGAGCTAAAATTAGCATGTTTAAAGTGATTTTCATGCTTCCAGGGGCTCGGGAAGTTAATTAAATACCATTTGGAGGCATTTAATGTTCGAGCAAAAACGGCTGATTTTCGACAAAAGAGATAACACCCCCCCATTACGTCATGCTTCAGAAATGTGGAAAATGGTCCGTTTTCAAATGTTTTATTTTTGAACGTCAGTTCACATTTGTAGGTGGATCATCAGTGTTAGAGCTAAAATTAGCATGTTTAAAGTGATTTTCATGCTTCCAGGGGCTCGGGAAGTTAATTAAATACCATTTGGAGGCATTTAATGTTCGAGCAAAAACGGCTGATTTTCGACAAAAGAGATAACACCCCCCCATTACGTCATGCTTCAGAAATGTGGAAAATGGTCCGTTTTAAAATGTTTTATTTTTGAACGTCAGTTCACATTTGTAGGTGGATCATCAGTGTTAGAGCTAAAATTAGCATGTTTAAAGTGATTTTCATGCTTCCAGGGGCTCGGGAAGTTAATTAAATACCATTTGGAGGCATTTAATGTTCGAGCAAAAACGGCTGATTTTCGACAAAAGAGATAACACCCCCCCATTACGTCATGCTTCAGAAATGTGGAAAATGGTCCGTTTTCAAATGTTTTATTTTTGAACGTCAGTTCACATTTGTAGGTGGATCATCAGTGTTAGAGCTAAAATTAGCATGTTTAAAGTGATTTTCATGCTTCCAGGGGCTCGGGAAGTTAATTAAATACCATTTGGAGGCATTTAATGTTCGAGCAAAAACGGCTGATTTTCGACAAAAGAGATAACACCCCCCCATTACGTCATGCTTCAGAAATGTGGAAAATGGTCCGTTTTCAAATGTTTTATTTTTGAACGTCAGTTCACATTTGTAGGTGGATCATCAGTGTTAGAGCTAAAATTAGCATGTTTAAAGTGATTTTCATGCTTCCAGGGGCTCGGGAAGTTAATTAAATACCATTTGGAGGCATTTAATGTTCGAGCAAAAACGGCTGATTTTCGACAAAAGAGATAACACCCCCCCATTACGTCATGCTTCAGAAATGTGGAAAATGGTCCGTTTTCAAATCTTTTATTTTTGAACGTCAGTTCACATTTGTAGGTGGATCATCAGTGTTAGAGCTAAAATTAGCAAGTTTAAAGTGATTTTCATGCTTCCAGGGGCTCGGGAAGTTAATTAAATACCATTTGGAGGCATTTAATGTTCGAGCAAAAACGGCTGATTTTCGACAAAAGAGATAACACCCCCCCCATTACGTCATGCTTCAGAAATGTGGAAAATGGTCCGTTTTCAAATGTTTTATTTTTGAACGTCAGTTCACATTTGTAGGTGGATCATCAGTGTTAGAGCTAAAATTAGCATGTTTAAAGTGATTTTCATGCTTCCAGGGGCCCAAAACACAAGATTTATGGAATGGTTAAAAGTGCATGAAAATGGCCAATTTACTCACTCTGAGTTCTCAAAAAGGGTTTCTTCACCCCGGGAAGTTAATTAAATACCATTTGGAGGCATTTAATGTTCGAGCAAAAACGGCTGATTTTCGACAAAAGAGATAACACCCCCCCATTACGTCATGCTTCAGAAATGTGGAAAATGGTCCGTTTTCAAATGTTTTATTTTTGAACGTCAGTTCACATTTGTAGGTGGATCATCAGTGTTAGAGCTAAAATTAGCATGTTTAAAGTGATTTTCATGCTTCCAGGGGCCCAAAACACAAGATTTATGGAATGGTTAAAAGTGCATGAAAATGGCCAATTTACTCACTCTGAGTTCTCAAAAAGGGTTTCTTCACCCCGGGAAGTTAATTAAATACCATTTGGAGGCATTTAATGTTCGAGCAAAAACGGCTGATTTTCGACAAAAGAGATAACACCCCCCCATTACGTCATGCTTCAGAAATGTGGAAAATGGTCCGTTTTCAAATGTTTTATTTTTGAACGTCAGTTCACATTTGTAGGTGGATCATCAGTGTTAGAGCTAAAATTAGCATGTTTAAAGTGATTTTCATGCTTCCAGGGGCTCGGGAAGTTAATTAAATACCATTTGGAGGCATTTAATGTTCGAGCAAAAACGGCTGATTTTCGACAAAAGAGATAACACCCCCCCATTACGTCATGCTTCAGAAATGTGGAAAATGGTCCGTTTTCAAATGTTTTATTTTTGAACGTCAGTTCACATTTGTAGGTGGATCATCAGTGTTAGAGCTAAAATTAGCATGTTTAAAGTGATTTTCATGCTTCCAGGGGCTCGGGAAGTTAATTAAATACCATTTGGAGGCATTTAATGTTCGAGCAAAAACGGCTGATTTTCGACAAAAGAGATAACACCCCCCCATTACGTCATGCTTCAGAAATGTGGAAAATGGTCCGTTTTCAAATGTTTTATTTTTGAACGTCAGTTCACATTTGTAGGTGGATCATCAGTGTTAGAGCTAAAATTAGCATGTTTAAAGTGATTTTCATGCTTCCAGGGGCCCAAAACACAAGATTTATGGAATGGTTAAAAGTGCATGAAAATGGCCAATTTACTCACTCTGAGTTCTCAAAAAGGATTTCTTCACCCCGGGAAGTTAATTAAATACCATTTGGAGGCATTTAATGTTCGAGCAAAAACGGCTGATTTTCGACAAAAGAGATAACACCCCCCCATTACGTCATGCTTCAGAAATGTGGAAAATGGTCCGTTTTCAAATGTTTTATTTTTGAACGTCAGTTCACATTTGTAGGTGGATCATCAGTGTTAGAGCTAAAATTAGCATGTTTAAAGTGATTTTCATGCTTCCAGGGGCTCGGGAAGTTAATTAAATACCATTTGGAGGCATTTAATGTTCGAGCAAAAACGGCTGATTTTCGACAAAAGAGATAACACCCCCCCATTACGTCATGCTTCAGAAATGTGGAAAATGGTCCGTTTTCAAATGTTTTATTTTTGAACGTCAGTTCACATTTGTAGGTGGATCATCAGTGTTAGAGCTAAAATTAGCATGTTTAAAGTGATTTTCATGCTTCCAGGGGCCCAAAACACAAGATTTATGGAATGGTTAAAAGTGCATGAAAATGGCCAATTTACTCACTCTGAGTTCTCAAGAAGGGTTTCTTCACCCCGGGAAGTTAATTAAATACCATTTGGAGGCATTTAATGTTCGAGCAAAAACGGCTGATTTTCGACAAAAGAGATAACACCCCCCCATTACGTCATGCTTCAGAAATGTGGAAAATGGTCCGTTTTCAAATGTTTTATTTTTGAACGTCAGTTCACATTTGTAGGTGGATCATCAGTGTTAGAGCTAAAATTAGCATGTTTAAAGTGATTTTCATGCTTCCAGGGGCTCGGGAAGTTAATTAAATACCATTTGGAGGCATTTAATGTTCGAGCAAAAACGGCTGATTTTCGACAAAAGAGATAACACCCCCCCATTACGTCATGCTTCAGAAATGTGGAAAATGGTCCGTTTTCAAATGTTTTATTTTTGAACGTCAGTTCACATTTGTAGGTGGATCATCAGTGTTAGAGCTAAAATTAGCATGTTTAAAGTGATTTTCATGCTTCCAGGGGCTCGGGAAGTTAATTAAATACCATTTGGAGGCATTTAATGTTCGAGCAAAAACGGCTGATTTTCGACAAAAGAGATAACACCCCCCCATTACGTCATGCTTCAGAAATGTGGAAAATGGTCCGTTTTCAAATGTTTTATTTTTGAACGTCAGTTCACATTTGTAGGTGGATCATCAGTGTTAGAGCTAAAATTAGCATGTTTAAAGTGATTTTCATGCTTCCAGGGGCTCGGGAAGTTAATTAAATACCATTTCGAGGCATTTAATGTTCGAGCAAAAACGGCTGATTTTCGACAAAAGAGATAACACCCCCCCATTACGTCATGCTTCAGAAATGTGGAAAATGGTCCGTTTTCAAATGTTTTATTTTTGAACGTCAGTTCACATTTGTAGGTGGATCATCAGTGTTAGAGCTAAAATTAGCATGTTTAAAGTGATTTTCATGCTTCCAGGGGCCCAAAACACAAGATTTATGGAATGGTTAAAAGTGCATGAAAATGGCCAATTTACTCACTCTGAGTTCTCAAAAAGGGTTTCTTCACCCCGGGAAGTTAATTAAATACCATTTGGAGGCATTTAATGTTCGAGCAAAAACGGCTGATTTTCGACAAAAGAGATAACACCCCCCCATTACGTCATGCTTCAGAAATGTGGAAAATGGTCCGTTTTCAAATGTTTTATTTTTGAACGTCAGTTCACATTTGTAGGTGGATCATCAGTGTTAGAGCTAAAATTAGCATGTTTAAAGTGATTTTCATGCTTCCAGGGGCTCGGGAAGTTAATTAAATACCATTTGGAGGCATTTAATGTTCGAGCAAAAACGGCTGATTTTCGACAAAAGAGATAACACCCCCCCATTACGTCATGCTTCAGAAATGTGGAAAATGGTCCGTTTTCAAATGTTTTATTTTTGAACGTCAGTTCACATTTGTAGGTGGATCATCAGTGTTAGAGCTAAAATTAGCATGTTTAAAGTGATTTTCATGCTTCCAGGGGCTCGGGAAGTTAATTAAATACCATTTGGAGGCATTTAATGTTCGAGCAAAAACGGCTGATTTTCGACAAAAGAGATAACACCCCCCCATTACGTCATGCTTCAGAAATGTGGAAAATGGTCCGTTTTCAAATGTTTTATTTTTGAACGTCAGTTCACATTTGTAGGTGGATCATCAGTGTTAGAGCTAAAATTAGCATGTTTAAAGTGATTTTCATGCTTCCAGGGGCCCAAAACACAAGATTTATGGAATGGTTAAAAGTGCATGAAAATGGCCAATTTACTCACTCTGAGTTCTCAAAAAGGGTTTCTTCACCCCGGGAAGTTAATTAAATACCATTTGGAGGCATTTAATGTTCGAGCAAAAACGGCTGATTTTCGACAAAAGAGATAACACCCCCCCATTACGTCATGCTTCAGAAATGTGGAAAATGGTCCGTTTTCAAATGTTTTATTTTTGAACGTCAGTTCACATTTGTAGGTGGATCATCAGTGTTAGAGCTAAAATTAGCATGTTTAAAGTGATTTTCATGCTTCCAGGGGCTCGGGAAGTTAATTAAATACCATTTGGAGGCATTTAATGTTCGAGCAAAAACGGCTGATTTTCGACAAAAGAGATAACACCCCCCCATTACGTCATGCTTCAGAAATGTGGAAAATGGTCCGTTTTCAAATGTTTTATTTTTGAACGTCAGTTCACATTTGTAGGTGGATCATCAGTGTTAGAGCTAAAATTAGCATGTTTAAAGTGATTTTCATGCTTCCAGGGGCCCAAAACACAAGATTTATGGAATGGTTAAAAGTGCATGAAAATGGCCAATTTACTCACTCTGAGTTCTCAAGAAGGGTTTCTTCACCCCGGGAAGTTAATTAAATACCATTTGGAGGCATTTAATGTTCGAGCAAAAACGGCTGATTTTCGACAAAAGAGATAACACCCCCCCATTACGTCATGCTTCAGAAATGTGGAAAATGGTCCGTTTTCAAATGTTTTATTTTTGAACGTCAGTTCACATTTGTAGGTGGATCATCAGTGTTAGAGCTAAAATTAGCATGTTTAAAGTGATTTTCATGCTTCCAGGGGCTCGGGAAGTTAATTAAATACCATTTGGAGGCATTTAATGTTCGAGCAAAAACGGCTGATTTTCGACAAAAGAGATAACACCCCCCCATTACGTCATGCTTCAGAAATGTGGAAAATGGTCCGTTTTCAAATGTTTTATTTTTGAACGTCAGTTCACATTTGTAGGTGGATCATCAGTGTTAGAGCTAAAATTAGCATGTTTAAAGTGATTTTCATGCTTCCAGGGGCTCGGGAAGTTAATTAAATACCATTTGGAGGCATTTAATGTTCGAGCAAAAACGGCTGATTTTCGACAAAAGAGATAACACCCCCCCATTACGTCATGCTTCAGAAATGTGGAAAATGGTCCGTTTTCAAATGTTTTATTTTTGAACGTCAGTTCACATTTGTAGGTGGATCATCAGTGTTAGAGCTAAAATTAGCATGTTTAAAGTGATTTTCATGCTTCCAGGGGCTCGGGAAGTTAATTAAATACCATTTCGAGGCATTTAATGTTCGAGCAAAAACGGCTGATTTTCGACAAAAGAGATAACACCCCCCCATTACGTCATGCTTCAGAAATGTGGAAAATGGTCCGTTTTCAAATGTTTTATTTTTGAACGTCAGTTCACATTTGTAGGTGGATCATCAGTGTTAGAGCTAAAATTAGCATGTTTAAAGTGATTTTCATGCTTCCAGGGGCCCAAAACACAAGATTTATGGAATGGTTAAAAGTGCATGAAAATGGCCAATTTACTCACTCTGAGTTCTCAAAAAGGGTTTCTTCACCCCGGGAAGTTAATTAAATACCATTTGGAGGCATTTAATGTTCGAGCAAAAACGGCTGATTTTCGACAAAAGAGATAACACCCCCCCATTACGTCATGCTTCAGAAATGTGGAAAATGGTCCGTTTTCAAATGTTTTATTTTTGAACGTCAGTTCACATTTGTAGGTGGATCATCAGTGTTAGAGCTAAAATTAGCATGTTTAAAGTGATTTTCATGCTTCCAGGGGCTCGGGAAGTTAATTAAATACCATTTGGAGGCATTTAATGTTCGAGCAAAAACGGCTGATTTTCGACAAAAGAGATAACACCCCCCCATTACGTCATGCTTCAGAAATGTGGAAAATGGTCCGTTTTCAAATGTTTTATTTTTGAACGTCAGTTCACATTTGTAGGTGGATCATCAGTGTTAGAGCTAAAATTAGCATGTTTAAAGTGATTTTCATGCTTCCAGGGGCTCGGGAAGTTAATTAAATACCATTTGGAGGCATTTAATGTTCGAGCAAAAACGGCTGATTTTCGACAAAAGAGATAACACCCCCCCATTACGTCATGCTTCAGAAATGTGGAAAATGGTCCGTTTTCAAATGTTTTATTTTTGAACGTCAGTTCACATTTGTAGGTGGATCATCAGTGTTAGAGCTAAAATTAGCATGTTTAAAGTGATTTTCATGCTTCCAGGGGCTCGGGAAGTTAATTAAATACCATTTGGAGGCATTTAATGTTCGAGCAAAAACGGCTGATTTTCGACAAAAGAGATAACACCCCCCCATTACGTCATGCTTCAGAAATGTGGAAAATGGTCCGTTTTCAAATGTTTTATTTTTGAACGTCAGTTCACATTTGTAGGTGGATCATCAGTGTTAGAGCTAAAATTAGCATGTTTAAAGTGATTTTCATGCTTCCAGGGGCTCGGGAAGTTAATTAAATACCATTTGGAGGCATTCAATGTTCGAGCAAAAACGGCTGATTTTCGACAAAAGAGATAACACCCCCCCATTACGTCATGCTTCAGAAATGTGGAAAATGGTCCGTTTTAAAATGTTTTATTTTTGAACGTCAGTTCACATTTGTAGGTGGATCATCAGTGTTAGAGCTAAAATTAGCATGTTTAAAGTGATTTTCATGCTTCCAGGGGCTCGGGAAGTTAATTAAATACCATTTGGAGGCATTTAATGTTCGAGCAAAAACGGCTGATTTTCGACAAAAGAGATAACACCCCCCCATTACGTCATGCTTCAGAAATGTGGAAAATGGTCCGTTTTCAAATGTTTTATTTTTGAACGTCAGTTCACATTTGTAGGTGGATCATCAGTGTTAGAGCTAAAATTAGCATGTTTAAAGTGATTTTCATGCTTCCAGGGGCTCGGGAAGTTAATTAAATACCATTTGGAGGCATTTAATGTTCGAGCAAAAACGGCTGATTTTCGACAAAAGAGATAACACCCCCCCATTACGTCATGCTTCAGAAATGTGGAAAATGGTCCGTTTTCAAAGTCTTATTTTTGAACGTCAGTTCACATTTGTAGGTGGATCATCAGTGTTAGAGCTAAAATTAGCATGTTTAAAGTGATTTTCATGCTTCCAGGGGCTCGGGAAGTTAATTAAATACCATTTGGAGGCATTTAATGTTCGAGCAAAAACGGCTGATTTTCGACAAAAGAGATAACACCCCCCCATTACGTCATGCTTCAGAAATGTGGAAAATGGTCCGTTTTCAAATGTTTTATTTTTGAACGTCAGTTCACATTTGTAGGTGGATCATCAGTGTTAGAGCTAAAATTAGCATGTTTAAAGTGATTTTCATGCTTCCAGGGGCTCGGGAAGTTAATTAAATACCATTTGGAGGCATTTAATGTTCGAGCAAAAACGGCTGATTTTCGACAAAAGAGATAACACCCCCCCATTACGTCATGCTTCAGAAATGTGGAAAATGGTCCGTTTTCAAATGTTTTATTTTTGAACGTCAGTTCACATTTGTAGGTGGATCATCAGTGTTAGAGCTAAAATTAGCATGTTTAAAGTGATTTTCATGCTTCCAGGGGCTCGGGAAGTTAATTAAATACCATTTGGAGGCATTTAATGTTCGAGCAAAAACGGCTGATTTTCGACAAAAGAGATAACACCCCCCCATTACGTCATGCTTCAGAAATGTGGAAAATGGTCCGTTTTCAAATGTTTTATTTTTGAACGTCAGTTCACATTTGTAGGTGGATCATCAGTGTTAGAGCTAAAATTAGCATGTTTAAAGTGATTTTCATGCTTCCAGGGGCTCGGGAAGTTAATTAAATACCATTTGGAGGCATTTAATGTTCGAGCAAAAACGGCTGATTTTCGACAAAAGAGATAACACCCCCCCATTACGTCATGCTTCAGAAATGTGGAAAATGGTCCGTTTTCAAATGTTTTATTTTTGAACGTCAGTTCACATTTGTAGGTGGATCATCAGTGTTAGAGCTAAAATTAGCATGTTTAAAGTGATTTTCATGCTTCCAGGGGCTCGGGAAGTTAATTAAATACCATTTGGAGGCATTTAATGTTCGAGCAAAAACGGCTGATTTTCGACAAAAGAGATAACACCCCCCCATTACGTCATGCTTCAGAAATGTGGAAAATGGTCCGTTTTCAAATGTTTTATTTTTGAACGTCAGTTCACATTTGTAGGTGGATCATCAGTGTTAGAGCTAAAATTAGCATGTTTAAAGTGATTTTCATGCTTCCAGGGGCTCGGGAAGTTAATTAAATACCATTTGGAGGCATTTAATGTTCGAGCAAAAACGGCTGATTTTCGACAAAAGAGATAACACCCCCCCATTACGTCATGCTTCAGAAATGTGGAAAATGGTCCGTTTTCAAATGTTTTATTTTTGAACGTCAGTTCACATTTGTAGGTGGATCATCAGTGTTAGAGCTAAAATTAGCATGTTTAAAGTGATTTTCATGCTTCCAGGGGCTCGGGAAGTTAATTAAATACCATTTGGAGGCATTTAATGTTCGAGCAAAAACGGCTGATTTTCGACAAAAGAGATAACACCCCCCCCATTACGTCATGCTTCAGAAATGTGGAAAATGGTCCGTTTTCAAATGTTTTATTTTTGAACGTCAGTTCACATTTGTAGGTGGATCATCAGTGTTAGAGCTAAAATTAGCATGTTTAAAGTGATTTTCATGCTTCCAGGGGCCCAAAACACAAGATTTATGGAAAGGTTAAAAGTGCATGAAAATGGCCAATTTACTCACTCTGAGTTCTCAAAAAGGGTTTCTTCACCCCGGGAAGTTAATTAAATACCATTTGGAGGCATTTAATGTTCGAGCAAAAACGGCTGATTTTCGACAAAAGAGATAACACCCCCCCATTACGTCATGCTTCAGAAATGTGGAAAATGGTCCGTTTTCAAATGTTTTATTTTTGAACGTCAGTTCACATTTGTAGGTGGATCATCAGTGTTAGAGCTAAAATTAGCATGTTTAAAGTGATTTTCATGCTTCCAGGGGCTCGGGAAGTTAATTAAATACCATTTGGAGGCATTTAATGTTCGAGCAAAAACGGCTGATTTTCGACAAAAGAGATAACACCCCCCCATTACGTCATGCTTCAGAAATGTGGAAAATGGTCCGTTTTCAAATGTTTTATTTTTGAACGTCAGTTCACATTTGTAGGTGGATCATCAGTGTTAGAGCTAAAATTAGCATGTTTAAAGTGATTTTCATGCTTCCAGGGGCTCGGGAAGTTAATTAAATACCATTTGGAGGCATTTAATGTTCGAGCAAAAACGGCTGATTTTCGACAAAAGAGATAACACCCCCCCATTACGTCATGCTTCAGAAATGTGGAAAATGGTCCGTTTTCAAATGTTTTATTTTTGAACGTCAGTTCACATTTGTAGGTGGATCATCAGTGTTAGAGCTAAAATTAGCATGTTTAAAGTGATTTTCATGCTTCCAGGGGCTCGGGAAGTTAATTAAATACCATTTGGAGGCATTTAATGTTCGAGCAAAAACGGCTGATTTTCGACAAAAGAGATAACACCCCCCCATTACGTCATGCTTCAGAAATGTGGAAAATGGTCCGTTTTCAAATGTTTTATTTTTGAACGTCAGTTCACATTTGTAGGTGGATCATCAGTGTTAGAGCTAAAATTAGCATGTTTAAAGTGATTTTCATGCTTCCAGGGGCTCGGGAAGTTAATTAAATACCATTTGGAGGCATTTAATGTTCGAGCAAAAACGGCTGATTTTCGACAAAAGAGATAACACCCCCCCATTACGTCATGCTTCAGAAATGTGGAAAATGGTCCGTTTTCAAATGTTTTATTTTTGAACGTCAGTTCACATTTGTAGGTGGATCATCAGTGTTAGAGCTAAAATTAGCATGTTTAAAGTGATTTTCATGCTTCCAGGGGCTCGGGAAGTTAATTAAATACCATTTGGAGGCATTTAATGTTCGAGCAAAAACGGCTGATTTTCGACAAAAGAGATAACACCCCCCCATTACGTCATGCTTCAGAAATGTGGAAAATGGTCCGTTTTCAAATGTTTTATTTTTGAACGTCAGTTCACATTTGTAGGTGGATCATCAGTGTTAGAGCTAAAATTAGCATGTTTAAAGTGATTTTCATGCTTCCAGGGGCCCAAAACACAAGATTTATGGAATGGTTAAAAGTGCATGAAAATGGCCAATTTACTCACTCTGAGTTCTCAAAAAGGGTTTCTTCACCCCGGGAAGTTAATTAAATACCATTTGGAGGCATTTAATGTTCGAGCAAAAACGGCTGATTTTCGACAAAAGAGATAACACCCCCCCATTACGTCATGCTTCAGAAATGTGGAAAATGGTCCGTTTTCAAATGTTTTATTTTTGAACGTCAGTTCACATTTGTAGGTGGATCATCAGTGTTAGAGCTAAAATTAGCATGTTTAAAGTGATTTTCATGCTTCCAGGGGCCCAAAACACAAGATTTATGGAATGGTTAAAAGTGCATGAAAATGGCCAATTTACTCACTCTGAGTTCTCAAAAAGGGTTTCTTCACCCCGGGAAGTTAATTAAATACCATTTGGAGGCATTTAATGTTCGAGCAAAAACGGCTGATTTTCGACAAAAGAGATAACACCCCCCCATTACGTCATGCTTCAGAAATGTGGAAAATGGGCCGTTTTCAAATGTTTTATTTTTGAACGTTAGTTCACATTTGTAGGTGGATCATCAGTGTTAGAGCTAAAATTAGCATGTTGAAAGTGATTTTCATGCTTCCAGGGGCTCGGGAAGTTAATTAAATACCATTTGGAGGCATTTAATGTTCGAGCAAAAACGGCTGATTTTCGACAAAAGAGATAACACCCCCCCATTACGTCATGCTTCAGAAATGTGGAAAATGGTCCGTTTTCAAATGTTTTATTTTTGAACGTCAGTTCACATTTGTAGGTGGATCATCAGTGTTAGAGCTAAAATTAGCATGTTTAAAGTGATTTTCATGCTTCCAGGGGCCCAAAACACAAGATTTATGGAATGGTTAAAAGTGCATGAAAATGGCCAATTTACTCACTCTGAGTTCTCAAAAAGGGTTTCTTCACCCCGGGAAGTTAATTAAATACCATTTGGAGGCATTTAATGTTCGAGCAAAAACGGCTGATTTTCGACAAAAGAGATAACACCCCCCCATTACGTCATGCTTCAGAAATGTGGAAAATGGTCCGTTTTCAAATGTTTTATTTTTGAACGTCAGTTCACATTTGTAGGTGGATCATCAGTGTTAGAGCTAAAATTAGCATGTTTAAAGTGATTTTCATGCTTCCAGGGGCTCGGGAAGTTAATTAAATACCATTTGGAGGCATTTAATGTTCGAGCAAAAACGGCTGATTTTCGACAAAAGAGATAACACCCCCCCATTACGTCATGCTTCAGAAATGTGGAAAATGGTCCGTTTTCAAATGTTTTATTTTTGAACGTCAGTTCACATTTGTAGGTGGATCATCAGTGTTAGAGCTAAAATTAGCATGTTTAAAGTGATTTTCATGCTTCCAGGGGCTCGGGAAGTTAATTAAATACCATTTGGAGGCATTTAATGTTCGAGCAAAAACGGCTGATTTTCGACAAAAGAGATAACACCCCCCCATTACGTCATGCTTCAGAAATGTGGAAAATGGTCCGTTTTCAAATGTTTTATTTTTGAACGTCAGTTCACATTTGTAGGTGGATCATCAGTGTTAGAGCTAAAATTAGCATGTTTAAAGTGATTTTCATGCTTCCAGGGGCTCGGGAAGTTAATTAAATACCATTTGGAGGCATTTAATGTTCGAGCAAAAACGGCTGATTTTCGACAAAAGAGATAACACCCCCCCATTACGTCATGCTTCAGAAATGTGGAAAATGGTCCGTTTTCAAATGTTTTATTTTTGAACGTCAGTTCACATTTGTAGGTGGATCATCAGTGTTAGAGCTAAAATTAGCATGTTTAAAGTGATTTTCATGCTTCCAGGGGCCCAAAACACAAGATTTATGGAATGGTTAAAAGTGCATGAAAATGGCCAATTTACTCACTCTGAGTTCTCAAAAAGGGTTTCTTCACCCCGGGAAGTTAATTAAATACCATTTGGAGGCATTTAATGTTCGAGCAAAAACGGCTGATTTTCGACAAAAGAGATAACACCCCCCCATTACGTCATGCTTCAGAAATGTGGAAAATGGTCCGTTTTCAAATGTTTTATTTTTGAACGTCAGTTCACATTTGTAGGTGGATCATCAGTGTTAGAGCTAAAATTAGCATGTTTAAAGTGATTTTCATGCTTCCAGGGGCCCAAAACACAAGATTTATGGAATGGTTAAAAGTGCATGAAAATGGCCAATTTACTCACTCTGAGTTCTCAAAAAGGGTTTCTTCACCCCGGGAAGTTAATTAAATACCATTTGGAGGCATTTAATGTTCGAGCAAAAACGGCTGATTTTCGACAAAAGAGATAACACCCCCCCATTACGTCATGCTTCAGAAATGTGGAAAATGGTCCGTTTTCAAATGTTTTATTTTTGAACGTCAGTTCACATTTGTAGGTGGATCATCAGTGTTAGAGCTAAAATTAGCATGTTTAAAGTGATTTTCATGCTTCCAGGGGCTCGGGAAGTTAATTAAATACCATTTGGAGGCATTTAATGTTCGAGCAAAAACGGCTGATTTTCGACAAAAGAGATAACACCCCCCCATTACGTCATGCTTCAGAAATGTGGAAAATGGTCCGTTTTCAAATGTTTTATTTTTGAACGTCAGTTCACATTTGTAGGTGGATCATCAGTGTTAGAGCTAAAATTAGCATGTTTAAAGTGATTTTCATGCTTCCAGGGGCCCAAAACACAAGATTTATGGAATGGTTAAAAGTGCATGAAAATGGCCAATTTACTCACTCTGAGTTCTCAAAAAGGGTTTCTTCACCCCGGGAAGTTAATTAAATACCATTTGGAGGCATTTAATGTTCGAGCAAAAACGGCTGATTTTCGACAAAAGAGATAACACCCCCCCCATTACGTCATGCTTCAGAAATGTGGAAAATGGTCCGTTTTCAAATGTTTTATTTTTGAACGTCAGTTCACATTTGTAGGTGGATCATCAGTGTTAGAGCTAAAATTAGCATGTTTAAAGTGATTTTCATGCTTCCAGGGGCTCGGGAAGTTAATTAAATACCATTTGGAGGCATTTAATGTTCGAGCAAAAACGGCTGAATTTCGACAAAAGAGATAACACCCCCCCATTACGTCATGCTTCAGAAATGTGGAAAATTGTCCGTTTTCAAATGTTTTATTTTTGAACGTCAGTTCACATTTGTAGGTGGATCATCAGTGTTAGAGCTAAAATTAGCATGTTTAAAGTGATTTTCATGCTTCCAGGGGCTCGGGAAGTTAATTAAATACCATTTGGAGGCATTTAATGTTCGAGCAAAAACGGCTGATTTTCGACAAAAGAGATAACACCCCCCCATTACGTCATGCTTCAGAAATGTGGAAAATGGTCCGTTTTCAAATGTTTTATTTTTGAACGTCAGTTCACATTTGTAGGTGGATCATCAGTGTTAGAGCTAAAATTAGCATGTTTAAAGTGATTTTCATGCTTCCAGGGGCTCGGGAAGTTAATTAAATACCATTTGGAGGCATTTAATGTTCGAGCAAAAACGGCTGATTTTCGACAAAAGAGATAACACCCCCCCATTACGTCATGCTTCAGAAATGTGGAAAATGGTCCGTTTTCAAATGTTTTATTTTTGAACGTCAGTTCACATTTGTAGGTGGATCATCAGTGTTAGAGCTAAAATTAGCATGTTTAAAGTGATTTTCATGCTTCCAGGGGCCCAAAACACAAGATTTATGGAATGGTTAAAAGTGCATGAAAATGGCCAATTTACTCACTCTGAGTTCTCAAAAAGGGTTTCTTCACCCCGGGAAGTTAATTAAATACCATTTGGAGGCATTTAATGTTCGAGCAAAAACGGCTGATTTTCGACAAAAGAGATAACACCCCCCCATTACGTCATGCTTCAGAAATGTGGAAAATGGTCCGTTTTCAAATGTTTTATTTTTGAACGTCAGTTCACATTTGTAGGTGGATCATCAGTGTTAGAGCTAAAATTAGCATGTTTAAAGTGATTTTCATGCTTCCAGGGGCCCAAAACACAAGATTTATGGAATGGTTAAAAGTGCATGAAAATGGCCAATTTACTCACTCTGAGTTCTCAAAAAGGGTTTCTTCACCCCGGGAAGTTAATTAAATACCATTTGGAGGCATTT
Organism: Lissotriton vulgaris; assembly: GCF_964263255.1. Lineage (NCBI taxonomy): Eukaryota > Metazoa > Chordata > Amphibia > Caudata > Salamandridae > Lissotriton > Lissotriton vulgaris. Next base: position 75,360 of record NW_028244349.1, read on the forward strand.
AATGTTCGAGCAAAAACGGCTGATTTTTGACAAAAGAGATAACACCCCCCCATTACGTCATGCTTCAGAAATGTGGAAAATGGTCCGTTTTCAAATGTTTTATTTTTGAACGTCAGTTCACATTTGTAGGTGGATCATCAGTGTTAGAGCTAAAATTAGCATGTTTAAAGTGATTTTCATGCTTCCAGGGGCTCGGGAAGTTAATTAAATACCATTTGGAGGCATTTAATGTTCGAGCAAAAACGGCTGATTTTCGACAAAAGAGATAACACCCCCCCATTACGTCATGCTTCAGAAATGTGGAAAATGGTCCGTTTTCAAATGTTTTATTTTTGAACGTCAGTTCACATTTGTAGGTGGATCATCAGTGTTAGAGCTAAAATTAGCATGTTTAAAGTGATTTTCATGCTTCCAGGGGCTCGGGAAGTTAATTAAATACCATTTGGAGGCATTTAATGTTCGAGCAAAAACGGCTGATTTTCGACAAAAGAGATAACACCCCCCCATTACGTCATGCTTCAGAAATGTGGAAAATGGTCCGTTTTCAAAGTTTTATTTTTGAACGTCAGTTCACATTTGTAGGTGGATCATCAGTGTTAGAGCTAAAATTAGCATGTTTAAAGTGATTTTCATGCTTCCAGGGGCTCGGGAAGTTAATTAAATACCATTTGGAGGCATTTAATGTTCGAGCAAAAACGGCTGATTTTCGACAAAAGAGATAACACCCCCCCATTACGTCATGCTTCAGAAATGTGGAAAATGGTCCGTTTTCAAATGTTTTATTTTTGAACGTCAGTTCACATTTGTAGGTGGATCATCAGTGTTAGAGCTAAAATTAGCATGTTTAAAGTGATTTTCATGCTTCCAGGGGCTCGGGAAGTTAATTAAATACCATTTGGAGGCATTTAATGTTCGAGCAAAAACGGCTGATTTTCGACAAAAGAGATAACACCCCCCCATTACGTCATGCTTCAGAAATGTGGAAAATGGTCCGTTTTCAAATGTTTTATTTTTGAACGTCAGTTCACATTTGTAGGTGGATCATCAGTGTTAGAGCTAAAATTAGCATGTTTAAAGTGATTTTCATGCTTCCAGGGCTCGGGAAGTTAATTAAATACCATTTGGAGGCATTTAATGTTCGAGCAAAAACGGCTGATTTTCGACAAAAGAGATAACACCCCCCCATTACGTCATGCTTCAGAAATGTGGAAAATGGTCCGTTTTCAAATGTTTTATTTTTGAACGTCAGTTCACATTTGTAGGTGGATCATCAGTGTTAGAGCTAAAATTAGCATGTTTAAAGTGATTTTCATGCTTCCAGGGGCTCGGGAAGTTAATTAAATACCATTTGGAGGCATTTAATGTTCGAGCAAAAACGGCTGATTTTCGACAAAAGAGATAACACCCCCCCATTACGTCATGCTTCAGAAATGTGGAAAATGGTCCGTTTTCAAATGTTTTATTTTTGAACGTCAGTTCACATTTGTAGGTGGATCATCAGTGTTAGAGCTAAAATTAGCATGTTTAAAGTGATTTTCATGCTTCCAGGGGCTCGGGAAGTTAATTAAATACCATTTGGAGGCATTTAATGTTCGAGCAAAAACGGCTGATTTTCGACAAAAGAGATAACACCCCCCCATTACGTCATGCTTCAGAAATGTGGAAAATGGTCCGTTTTCAAATGTTTTATTTTTGAACGTCAGTTCACATTTGTAGGTGGATCATCAGTGTTAGAGCTAAAATTAGCATGTTTAAAGTGATTTTCATGCTTCCAGGGGCTCGGGAAGTTAATTAAATACCATTTGGAGGCATTTAATGTTCGAGCAAAAACGGCTGATTTTCGACAAAAGAGATAACACCCCCCCATTACGTCATGCTTCAGAAATGTGGAAAATGGTCCGTTTTCAAATGTTTTATTTTTGAACGTCAGTTCACATTTGTAGGTGGATCATCAGTGTTAGAGCTAAAATTAGCATGTTTAAAGTGATTTTCATGCTTCCAGGGGCTCGGGAAGTTAATTAAATACCATTTGGAGGCATTTAATGTTCGAGCAAAAACGGCTGATTTTCGACAAAAGAGATAACACCCCCCCCCATTACGTCATGCTTCAGAAATGTGGAAAATGGTCCGTTTTCAAATGTTTTATTTTTGAACGTCAGTTCACATTTGTAGGTGGATCATCAGTGTTAGAGCTAAAATTAGCATGTTTAAAGTGATTTTCATGCTTCCAGGGGCCCAAAACACAAGATTTATGGAATGGTTAAAAGTGCATGAAAATGGCCAATTTACTCACTCTGAGTTCTCAAAAAGGGTTTCTTCACCCCGGGAAGTTAATTAAATACCATTTGGAGGCATTTAATGTTCGAGCAAAAACGGCTGATTTTCGACAAAAGAGATAACACCCCCCCATTACGTCATGCTTCAGAAATGTGGAAAATGGTCCGTTTTCAAATGTTTTATTTTTGAACGTCAGTTCACATTTGTAGGTGGATCATCAGTGTTAGAGCTAAAATTAGCATGTTTAAAGTGATTTTCATGCTTCCAGGGGCTCGGGAAGTTAATTAAATACCATTTGGAGGCATTTAATGTTCGAGCAAAAACGGCTGATTTTCGACAAAAGAGATAACACCCCCCCATTACGTCATGCTTCAGAAATGTGGAAAATGGTCCGTTTTCAAATGTTTTATTTTTGAACGTCAGTTCACATTTGTAGGTGGATCATCAGTGTTAGAGCTAAATTAGCATGTTTAAAGTGATTTTCATGCTTCCAGGGGCTCGGGAAGTTAATTAAATACCATTTGGAGGCATTTAATGTTCGAGCAAAAACGGCTGATTTTCGACAAAAGAGATAACACCCCCCCATTACGTCATGCTTCAGAAATGTGGAAAATGGTCCGTTTTCAAATGTTTTATTTTTGAACGTCAGTTCACATTTGTAGGTGGATCATCAGTGTTAGAGCTAAAATTAGCATGTTTAAAGTGATTTTCATGCTTCCAGGGGCTCGGGAAGTTAATTAAATACCATTTGGAGGCATTTAATGTTCGAGCAAAAACGGCTGATTTTCGACAAAAGAGATAACACCCCCCCATTACGTCATGCTTCAGAAATGTGGAAAATGGTCCGTTTTCAAATGTTTTATTTTTGAACGTCAGTTCACATTTGTAGGTGGATCATCAGTGTTAGAGCTAAAATTAGCATGTTTAAAGTGATTTTCATGCTTCCAGGGGCTCGGGAAGTTAATTAAATACCATTTGGAGGCATTTAATGTTCGAGCAAAAACGGCTGATTTTCGACAAAAGAGATAACACCCCCCCATTACGTCATGCTTCAGAAATGTGGAAAATGGTCCGTTTTCAAATGTTTTATTTTTGAACGTCAGTTCACATTTGTAGGTGGATCATCAGTGTTAGAGCTAAAATTAGCATGTTTAAAGTGATTTTCATGCTTCCAGGGGCCCAAAACACAAGATTTATGGAATGGTTAAAAGTGCATAAAAATGGCCAATTTACTCACTCTGAGTTCTCAAAAAGGGTTTCTTCACCCCGGGAAGTTAATTAAATACCATTTGGAGGCATTTAATGTTCGAGCAAAACGGCTGATTTTCGACAAAAGAGATAACACCCCCCCATTACGTCATGCTTCAGAAATGTGGAAAATGGTCCGTTTTCAAATGTTTTATTTTTGAACGTCAGTTCACATTTGTAGGTGGATCATCAGTGTTAGAGCTAAAATTAGCATGTTTAAAGTGATTTTCATGCTTCCAGGGGCCCAAAACACAAGATTTATGGAATGGTTAAAAGTGCATGAAAATGGCCAATTTACTCACTCTGAGTTCTCAAAAAGGGTTTCTTCACCCCGGGAAGTTAATTAAATACCATTTGGAGGCATTTAATGTTCGAGCAAAAACGGCTGATTTTCGACAAAAGAGATAACACCCCCCCATTACGTCATGCTTCAGAAATGTGGAAAATGGGCCGTTTTCAAATGTTTTATTTTTGAACGTCAGTTCACATTTGTAGGTGGATCATCAGTGTTAGAGCTAAAATTAGCATGTTTAAAGTGATTTTCATGCTTCCAGGGGCTCGGGAAGTTAATTAAATACCATTTGGAGGCATTTAATGTTCGAGCAAAAACGGCTGATTTTCGACAAAAGAGATAACACCCCCCCATTACGTCATGCTTCAGAAATGTGGAAAATGGTCCGTTCTCAAATGTTTTATTTTTGAACGTCAGTTCACATTTGTAGGTGGATCATCAGTGTTAGAGCTAAAATTAGCATGTTTAAAGTGATTTTCATGCTTCCAGGGGCCCAAAACACAAGATTTATGGAATGGTTAAAAGTGCATGAAAATGGCCAATTTACTCACTCTGAGTTCTCAAAAAGGGTTTCTTCACCCCGGGAAGTTAATTAAATACCATTTGGAGGCATTTAATGTTCGAGCAAAAACGGCTGATTTTCGACAAAAGAGATAACACCCCCCCCATTACGTCATGCTTCAGAAATGTGGAAAATGGTCCGTTTTCAAATGTTTTATTTTTGAACGTCAGTTCACATTTGTAGGTGGATCATCAGTGTTAGAGCTAAAATCAGCATGTTTAAAGTGATTTTCATGCTTCCAGGGGCTCGGGAAGTTAATTAAATACCATTTGGAGGCATTTAATGTTCGAGCAAAAACGGCTGATTTTCGACAAAAGAGATAACACCCCCCCATTACGTCATGCTTCAGAAATGTGGAAAATGGTCCGTTTTCAAATGTTTTATTTTTGAACGTCAGTTCACATTTGTAGGTGGATCATCAGTGTTAGAGCTAAAATTAGCATGTTTAAAGTGATTTTCATGCTTCCAGGGCTCGGGAAGTTAATTAAATACCATTTGGAGGCATTTAATGTTCGAGCAAAAACGGCTGATTTTCGACAAAAGAGATAACACCCCCCCATTACGTCATGCTTCAGAAATGTGGAAAATGGTCCGTTTTCAAATGTTTTATTTTTGAACGTCAGTTCACATTTGTAGGTGGATCATCAGTGTTAGAGCTAAAATTAGCATGTTTAAAGTGATTTTCATGCTTCCAGGGGCTCGGGAAGTTAATTAAATACCATTTGGAGGCATTTAATGTTCGAGCAAAAACGGCTGATTTTCGACAAAAGAGATAACACCCCCCCATTACGTCATGCTTCAGAATGTGGAAAATGGTCCGTTTTCAAATGTTTTATTTTTGAACGTCAGTTCACATTTGTAGGTGGATCATCAGTGTTAGAGCTAAAATTAGCATGTTTAAAGTGATTTTCATGCTTCCAGGGGCCCAAAACACAAGATTTATGGAATGGTTAAAAGTGCATGAAAATGGCCAATTTACTCACTCTGAGTTCTCAAAAAGGGTTTCTTCACCCCGGGAAGTTAATTAAATACCATTTGGAGGCATTTAATGTTCGAGCAAAAACGGCTGATTTTCGACAAAAGAGATAAAACCCCCCCATTACGTCATGCTTCAGAAATGTGGAAAATGGTCCGTTTTCAAATGTTTTATTTTTGAACGTCAGTTCACATTTGTAGGTGGATCATCAGTGTTAGAGCTAAAATTAGCATGTTTAAAGTGATTTTCATGCTTCCAGGGGCCCAAAACACAAGATTTATGGAATGGTTAAAAGTGCATGAAAATGGCCAATTTACTCACTCTGAGTTCTCAAAAAGGGTTTCTTCACCCCGGGAAGTTAATTAAATACCATTTGGAGGCATTTAATGTTCGAGCAAAAACGGCTGATTTTCGACAAAAGAGATAACACCCCCCCATTACGTCATGCTTCAGAAATGTGGAAAATGGTCCGTTTTCAAATGTTTTATTTTTGAACGTCAGTTCACATTTGTAGGTGGATCATCAGTGTTAGAGCTAAAATTAGCATGTTTAAAGTGATTTTCATGCTTCCAGGGGCTCGGGAAGTTAATTAAATACCATTTGGAGGCATTTAATGTTCGAGCAAAAACGGCTGATTTTCGACAAAAGAGATAACACCCCCCCATTACGTCATGCTTCAGAAATGTGGAAAATGGTCCGTTTTCAAATGTTTTATTTTTGAACGTCAGTTCACATTTGTAGGTGGATCATCAGTGTTAGAGCTAAAATTAGCATGTTTAAAGTGATTTTCATGCTTCCAGGGGCCCAAAACACAAGATTTATGGAATGGTTAAAAGTGCATGAAAATGGCCAATTTACTCACTCTGAGTTCTCAAAAAGGGTTTCTTCACCCCGGGAAGTTAATTAAATACCATTTGGAGGCATTTAATGTTCGAGCAAAAACGGCTGATTTTCGACAAAAGAGATAACACCCCCCCATTACGTCATGCTTCAGAAATGTGGAAAATGGTCCGTTTTCAAATGTTTTATTTTTGAACGTCAGTTCACATTTGTAGGTGGATCATCAGTGTTAGAGCTAAAATTAGCATGTTTAAAGTGATTTTCATGCTTCCAGGGGCTCGGGAAGTTAATTAAATACCATTTGGAGGCATTTAATGTTCGAGCAAAAACGGCTGATTTTCGACAAAAGAGATAACACCCCCCCATTACGTCATGCTTCAGAAATGT